>NW_006422195.1:0-1844 GCF_000296735.1 Chrysochloris asiatica | reverse complement strand
CAATATCTGATCTTCTGTAATTGACAAGAAAGCCTGGTCTTTTAAAAATTATTATTTTGAGTCTTGTTCCACATTTCCCCCCACTTTATCTAGAACCTTCTAGTGTGAGCCCTTTCAGAGCAGTTGGTCGTGGTATCCAGGCACCATCTAGTTCTTCTGGTCTCATAGTCATGGAGACTGATGTTCACGTGGTCCGTTATTCTATTCGGTTAGTTGTTTCCAAGCATCTTCAATTCCCATCACTTTTCCTCTTCCTGACAGGTAGAAACCAATAGTTGCACTTTAAATTGTAACTCATGAGCTTTGAAGATCACAGTCGCTACTTAAAAAAGTAGGCTGCAGCACATTGTCATTGTGGCCTATGTTATGCCAATTGACCATGGTGTTCCCTGAGACTGTGACCAAGTTACTTGGTAAAATCTAAGAAGTTTCCATAATTTTGGCACCTGTATGCTCTGCTATGGAGTCCTGGTGTGGTGCTGTGGACTGCAAGGTCAATTTGAATTGCAAGGTTGGCAGTTCAAGTTCACCAGCTGCTCCTAAGAAACCCTAGGCAGGGTTGCTATGGGTTAGAACTGACTCGATAGCACTTAACAACAACAATGCTCCGCCACATCCATGGATACATTTGCAGCAAAGGTGTGTATACCTATGTACAAATATCCTCTGTCAGACCTTTAAATATTTGTAGGTATGCTCCACTCTTTCTCCCACACCATTTCAGCCTATGTATCTATCTACTCGTAGGTCTTAGTTATCTAATGTTGCTGTAGCAAAAATAGCACAAGTGGATGTCTTTAACAACCAGAAATTGTTTTATTGTCTCACAGTTTAGGAGGCTAGATAGAAGTCCAAATTCAGAGTGTTGGGTCTTGAGGGGAAGACTTTCTCTTTGTTGGCTCTGAGGAGGGTCCTTGTCTCTTTTCAGCATCTGTCGGCCCAGTATTCCTTGGAGATCTTCATACCTCTTGGCATCAGTCTTCTCCTGATAACTGCATCTTAACTACTAAACCACTGAGAATCCTGGTCCAGCCAAGTTAGCACAAAACCGTAACTATCACACCATACTGTTAAGTGCCTTGGAGCCATTTCCAATGCATAGCAACCCTGCATAAGGTTTCTGAGGAGTGGCTGGTGAGTTTGAATCACAAACCCTGCAGTTCAAACTGACCTTGTGATCCAGTGCTTATCCTATAGCGCCACACCAGAACTCCTTTTAGGATTGTATGTAACAATATTTACCTCTGTTCCCTTTAACTCTTGCACTCCTCCCCATGTCTTCATCATTCCTCCTTCATCAATAACCTCTCTATTCTTTGTATATTGCTTTCCTGGTCACCCAAATTAATATGTCTACCCTCTAGCCGGAATCCTGCTGTAGCACTGTAGGATAAAGCACTGGACCGGAAAGTCAGTTTGAACCACAAGGTCGGTGGTTTAAACTCAACCAGCCGCTATTGAGAAACAGGGTCGCTGTGAGTCGGAATGGACTTGGCAGCACTTAAAAACAACATCCTCTAGCCAATCAACTACTTCCCCTTCTCTCCCACCCCTGGTAACCATCAAAGAATGTTTTATTTTAGTGTGAAAGCCTTTCCTTGACTTTTTACAATAGTGATATCATATAGCATTTATTCTTTTGTGATTGACTAATTTCATTCAGTATAACATCCTCCAGAGTCATCCATGCTATAAGGTATTTCTCAGATTCTGCATTATTCTTCAGTGTTGTGTAGTATTCCGTTGTGTGTATGTACCAAGGTTGGCTTATCCATTCTTCCATTGATGGGCAAGTAAGTTGTCTTCATCTTTTTGCTATTATGAATAGTGCTGTGGTGAACATG
>NW_006422194.1:0-1821 GCF_000296735.1 Chrysochloris asiatica | reverse complement strand
AGATAGATAGATAGATAGATAGATAGATAGATAGATAGATAGATAGATAAACACATATATGTGGATCGTAATGGGTATAAAGTAGTGCTTCTCAAACTATAATATGCCTGTGAATCACATGCTATCTTGTTAAATTGCAAGTTCTGAATTTATGGATTCCAGAGTGTTTCTAACAAGTTTCCAGGCTATGCTACTGGTCTGCAGACCTTACTGTTAAGTAAGATATAAAACTAACTGTACTATCCAATGTGATCACCTAGCCACATGTGTCTGTTGAGAACTGTGACTAGTTTAAATTGAGGTGTTAAAAGTGTAAAACATACATAATAACACAATGATAATCAGACATGTTCTTATTTATCAAAAAATTATAAAATTATTTTTAAATATTTATCAAAAAATTCCTTGACCTTTATCTAATACAGTAATAATTTATTATTATATTTTCTCCTACTTGTCATAGAATAAAGAGCCCTGGTGGTGCTGTAGGATAAGCACTGGAATGCTAGCCACAAGGTCAGCAGTTCAAACCCACCAGCCATTCCTCAGGAGAATGATGAGGCTTTCTGCTACCATAGATGTTTGTTGTTGTTAGGTGCCATCGAGTTGAAACCAACTCATAGTGACCCTGTGCACAGCAGAACGAACACTGCCCCATCCTGGGCCATAGTGACCCTGTGCACAGCAGAACGAACACTGCCCCATCCTGGGCCAAGCCTGCTACTATTGCCATGCTTGAGTCCATCGATGCTGCCACTTGGCCATTCCATCTTGTTGGCGGTCTTCCTCTTTTTCTCTGACCCTCCACCCTACCAAACATGATATCCTTCTCCAGCAACTGGTCCCTCCTGACAATATGTCTGAAGTATGAGAGACAAAGCTTGGCCATCTTGGCCTCCAAGGAGCAGTCTGGCTGCACTTCTTCCAACACAGATCTGTTGGTTATTTTGACAGCTCATGACACTTAAATATTCTCCTCCAACACCATAACTCAAAGCATCAATTCTTCTATGGTCTTCCTTATTCACTGTCCAGCTTTCGCATGCATATGAGGTGATTGAAAATACCATGGATTGGATCAGGCACACCTTAGTCCTCAAGCTGACATCTTTGCTCTTTAACACTTTAAAAAGGTCTTGTGCAGCAGATTTGCCTAATGCAATACATCTTTTGATTTCTTGACTGCTGCTTCTGTGAATGTTGATAGTTGATCCAAGAAGTATGAAGTCCTTGACAACTTCAATTTTTTCTCCATTGATAAGAATGTTGTTTATTGGTCCAGTGGTTGAGGATTTTTGTTTTCTTTACCCTGAGATATAATCCATACCGAAGGCTGTGGTGTATGATCTTCATCAGTAAATGTAAGTCATCTTCACTTTCAGCAAGCAAGGTTGTATCATCTGCATAGCGCAGGTTGTTAATGAGTCTTTCTCCAATCCTGATGCCATGTTTTTCTTCATATAACCCAGTTTCTCGGATTCTTTGCTCAGCATACAGGTTGAATAAGTATGGTGAAAGTCACTGTACCAAAAGGGTGTGGTTAATGTTAAACCATTTCAAGAGGTAGCATATGACCAAGAGCCAATGATATTGAAGGAGGAAGTCCAACCTCTCGCACACCTTTCTTAATTTTAAACCATTCAGTGTTCCCATTTTCTGTTTGAACAACTGCCTCTTGGTCATGTACGCATACCTCATGAGCACAATTTTCTAAGTGTTCCAGAATACTCATACTTCACAATGTTGTCCATAGCTTGTCATGATCCACACAATCGAAAGCCTTTGTGTAGTCAATAAAGCACAGGTAAACATCTTTCTGAT
>NW_006422193.1:0-1845 GCF_000296735.1 Chrysochloris asiatica | reverse complement strand
CTCATCTTTCTCCCGCGGAGCAGCTGGTAGTTTCGAACCGCTGACCTTAAGGTTCGCAGCCCGATTCGTAACCACTACGCTACCAGAGCTCCTTAGAGATTAGTAAATACGTACTATATGTCACTATACGTCTACTATTGTTATTGTTGTTAGGTGCCATCAAGTCAGTTCTGACTCATAGTGACCCTATGCACAATACTGTCTAGTCCTGCATCGTCCCTCACAATTGTTGTTACGTTTGAGCCCATTGTTACTGCCACTGTGTCAATCCATTTCCTTGAGTGCCTCCTTCCTTTTAGCGGACTGTCCCCTTTATCAAGCACAATGCTCTTCTTCAGGGACTGATTACTCCTGACAACATGTCCAACGTTGTTGTTGTTGTTAAGTGCCGTTGAGTCGGTTCCGACCCATAGCGACCCTGTACAGGGCTTCCGAGGGTGTAAATCTTTATGGGAGTAGAAAGCCTCATCTTTCTCCCACAGAGTGGCTGGTAGTTTCGAACCGCTGACCTTAAGGTTCACAGCCCGATTCGTAACCACTAAGCTACCAGAGCTCCTTGTGTATGAGAGATGAAATCTCATCATCCTTGCTTCTAAGGAGCATTTTGGCTGTACTTCTAAGACAGATTTGTTGGCTCTTCTGGAAGTTTCAATATTCTTTGAGAACACTGTAATTCAAATGCATTGATTCTCATATGGTTTTCCTCATTCATTGTTCAACTTTCACATGCATATGAAGCTATTGAAAATACCAAAGCTTGGGTTAGGTGCATCTTAGTCCTCAAAGTGACTTCTTTGGTCTTTAACACTTTAAAGAGGTCTTTTGCAGCAGATTTGCCCAATGCAATATGTCATTTGATTTCTTGACTACTGCTTCCATTGGTGTGGATTGTGGATCCAAGTAAAATGAAATCTTTGACAACTTTAGTTTTTTCTCCACTTATCATGATGTTATTTCTTGGTCCAGTTGTGAGGATTTTTGTTTTCTTTACATTGAGTTGCAATCCATACTAAAGACTGTAGTCTTTGATCTCCATCAGTAAATATTTTAAGTCCTCTTCACTTCCAGTAAGCAAGTTTGTGTCATCTGCATATCATGGGTCATTAATGAGTCTCCTTCCAATTCTAATGTCATGTTCTTCTTTGTATAATCCAGCTTCTCAGGTTGTTTGGTGAAAGGCTACAACCCTGTAACAACAATTGTGATGGTGGTCCAGAACTAGGCAGTATGGTGAAAGGATACAACTCTGGCACACACCTTTCCTGATTTTAAACCATTTAGTATCCCCTGACTCTGTTCTAATGACTGCATTTTGGTCTATGTACAGGTTCCTCATAAGCACAATTAGGTTTCTGGAATAACCATTCTTTGCAGTGTTATCCATAGTCTGACTAGTCAAAAGCATTTGCATAGTCAATAAAGCACAAGTAAACATCTTTCTGATATTCTCTGCTTTCAGCCAAGATCCATCTGACATCAGCAATGAGATCCATTGTTCCATGTCCTCTTCTGAATCTGACTTGAATTTCTGGCAGCTGCCTGTCAATGTCCTGCTGTAACCATTTGGAATTAAACTCAGCAAAATTTTACTTGCATGTGATATTAATGCTATTACTCGATCGTTTCCACAATTGAATGTACCCATTTCTTTGGCCTCTCCAAAACGCTGGCGTTCTTATGACACAGTAGCTGACTTCTCCCACAGCAAGTGATCCAAGAAAGAACAAAGAAACCACAGTGCCTTTTATAACCTGTTGTTGTTGTTGTTGTTAAGTGCCGTCGAGTCGGTTCCGACCCATAGCGACCCTGTACAGGGTTTCCGAGGGTGTAAATCTTTACGGGAGT
>NW_006422192.1:0-1833 GCF_000296735.1 Chrysochloris asiatica | reverse complement strand
AGAGGAAAAAAAAGAGTAATCTGATACAATTTGATGAACTTGACCTAAACCTATGGATGCAGCTCAAAAGAGGGAACAAATCTTTATAGTGAGGATCATTCCCACCCCTCCATACACAGAGTAGACAGGGATGGGCAACTTGGACACTTGCTACCCAAAATGGGGGGGGAGGGGGACTACAAAGGCAAGAAGTGACTGGCTTACAAGCTTTCAAGAGGGAGCCTAGATCCAGAGGGTGCGAAGCAAGGTAGAATCTTCACTGAGTAGTAAGTATCCAATCTGTCTAAGCGGGGCTGATGAAAGGTGGTGGGGATAGGTCCCTTGTGGTACAATGATAAATAATTGTTATCAGGACTGACTGCAAGGGTTGGAAATGTAAAGGTAGACATTTTATAGCAAAAGGAGGGGAGTGATTGACTATGCAGTTCAGCAGCCGAGGTCTCTGGAACCATCAAAGGAGAAGAGCGGAGAGCGGGACCCTACCCAGAGAAGCAGTGATGCCAGAGATGGAGGCAGAGACAATGACGTGGAGAGATGGAGCTGCTGGAAGCAGGAGAGGGGCTGTGTGCTGACGACTGAGGGGCAGGCTTGCAGAGTGTACCCTTTAGTTGTTTGTAACCATGGCAATGAAACGATATACGATAGGATAAATATAAAGCTAATGTTCTCCCATGTAAACTATCACATAATTCACAATAAAAAATAAAAAAGAAAAGAAAAGATCTAGGAAAGCAGAGACCCTAGGACTGCAAATGTCCCGGTTAAAAGAGAAGATGGTGGTTGTGCCCGCATTTGGCATCACCCTCACATGGGCACCTCCCTATCGATTCAAGCTGAGACCTCTTTCATGACATGTTTCAACTCACTTGTATTTGCCCTTCAGTAGCCATCTTCCTCACCAGGTTGTAGGCTTCATTAGGGCAGGAATGCTTGTGGGCTTTGTTCGCTACAGCATCCCTAATGTTAAACACAGAGTCTGACCCATTTAGAAGCTGAATAAATAATGAACTATCCATCATCGATTATCCAATCAGCAATTGGTTAATAAATAACTAGTTAGTTGACTGGGAGTGTGGTGGCTTCATATGATAAGCACTTGTCTGTGAACTACAAGATCTGTGGTACAGGCCCATCAGCATCTCCTCAGGAGAAAGATTAGGTTTTTTGTTTCCATGAAGATTTAAAGCTTCAGAAACTCCATACCGGGTTGCTACGTGTGGGAACTAACTCAATGGCATAACAACAATTAGCTGATTAACCAGTTAATTGGTTAATGATCCTAGGTCTACTTTTCACTAGGTTTTGGGGAGTCCAATGACCAGAGTCCTCCTATCTAAACTGGCACAGATGTGAATTCCTGAGTCTTCCCAGAACCAAATCAAGCTGTAGTTTCTCGGGTTATGAAAGGACAAGAATCACACATCGGAGGCGACCTAGGCTGTGCTATGTAATACGTCTGTCATTTGCCACATGTGGCTATTAAGATTTAAGTTAATGGAAGTTGCGTCTTTTCAAGAGCTTAATAGTCACATGGGCAATACACTGGGCAGTACAGATATCGTCACAGAAAGTTCTATCGGACGATGCTGATCTAGAGATTCAGAGATTGTCCTGGGGAACATAGACAGAAGGGGACGTAGAACCATGCGTGTGGTTCCACACATCAACCCAAGTCTCCTTTCTCCCACATCCCAACAACTCCTAGTTGTTGTTGTTATGTGCCATTGAGTCAGTTCTGACCCATAGCGATCCTATACAGGGTTTCCGAGGCTATAAATCTTTACAGGAGCAGAAAGCCTCATCTTTCTCCCATGGAGCAGCTGGTAGTTTCGA
>NW_006422191.1:0-1745 GCF_000296735.1 Chrysochloris asiatica | reverse complement strand
TTTCTTGTGGGTAAATACCAAGTAGAGAAATTGCTGGATCATTAGGTATTTCTATTTCCAACCTTCTGAGGAAGCGCCATATTGCTTTCCAGAGAGGTTGGACCATTTTGCCTTCCCACCAGCAATGCAGGAGCATCCCAGTCTCTCCACATCCTTGCCAGTCCTTCCATCTTTTTTTTGATGTTTTCTGCATCAATCCATAATTTGCCCAGAGAATCCTTCAATAACGAAAGTCAAGGCTTGAATTTTTTCTTCAGTTCCCCAGTTTGAGAAATGTTCTTCCTTTTTGGTTTTCTCACTCCAGATCTTTGCTTATTTTGTTGTAATATTTGAATTTATCTTCTCGAGCTGACCTTTGAAATTTTCTGTTCAGCTCTTGGACCTCCTCATTTCTTCCATTTGCTTTAGCATCTCCACACTGGAGAGCAAGTTTCAGTGTCTCTTCTGACATCCATTTGACCTTCCCTTTCTTTCTTGTCTTAATGACTTTTTGCTTTCTTCATCTGTGATGTTCTTGATGTCATCCCACAACTCTTCTGGTCTTCAGTCTTTAGTGTTTAATGTATCAAATTTGTTCTTAAGATGATCTCTAAATTCAGGTGAGATATATTCAAGGTCATATTTTGGCTCTTGTGGACTTGTTTTCATTTTTTTCAGCTTCAGTTTGAGTTTGCATATGAGCAATTGATGGGTCTGTTCCACAGTCTGCCCCTGGCCTTGTTTTGACTGATGATATGGAACTTTTCCATTGTCTCTTCCCGCAGATGGAGTCAATTTGATTTCTGTGTATTCCATCTGGTGAGGTCCATGTATATAGTCATCTCTTATGCTATCTAAAGAAGGTGTTTGAAATGAATAAATTATTGATTTTGCAGAATGCCATTATGCGATCTCCAGCATAATTTCTATCACCAAGGCCATAGTTTCCAACTACTGATCCTTCCTCTTTGCTCCCAACCTTTGCATTCCAATCACCAGTAATGATCAATATATCTTGATTGCATGTTTGATCAATTTCAGAAGTTGTTAGAATTCTATTTCATCCTCACTGGCTTTAGTGGTTGGTGCGTAAATTTGAGTAATAGTGGTATTTAGTGGGCTTCCCTGTTGTTGTTGTTAAGTACCATTGAGTCGGTTCCGACCGATAGCGACCCTGAACAGGGTTTCCGAGGCTATAAATCTTTACGGGAGCAGAAAGCCTCATCTTTCTCCGGTGGAACAGATGGTAGTTTTGAACTGCTGACCTTAAAGTTCGCAGCCCGATTCGTAACCACTACACTACCAGAGCTCCTTGGTCTTCCCTGTAGGTGCATGGATATTATCCTATCCCAGGCAGCATTGTACCTCATGTCTGATCTGGATATGTTCTTTTTGATGATGAATGCAATACCATTCCTCTTCAATATGTCATTCCCTGCATAGTAAACCATGTGGTTGTCAGATTCAAAATGGCCAATACCAGTTCATCTCAGCTCACTAATACCTAAGATATCGATGTTTATGCATTCCATTTCATTTTTGACAATCTCATTTTCCTAGATTCATACTTCATACATTCCATGTTCCCATTATTTATGGATGTTTACAGCTGTTTTTCTTCTTCTTGAATTGTGCCCCATCAGCAAAGGAAGATCCCCTGGGCTTTACTCCCATGGGCTTTACTCCATTTGCCTCATCATGGTCAAGTCTACTTTGAGGAGGCAGCTCTTCCCCAGTCGCATTTTGAGTGCCCTCCAACCTGAGGG
>NW_006422190.1:0-1806 GCF_000296735.1 Chrysochloris asiatica | reverse complement strand
TAAAGAGAAATACTTTTAACTGATGGTATATGGAGGGGATTATAATCAATGTAATGAAACAAGTTATATGAATTGTTGAATGTGAAACTGATGATGTGCCATGTAAACTTTCACTCAATCCACAATAAAAACCTTAAATTAAAAAAAAAAAATCTTCCACTATAATTGTAGATTTATCTATTTTTTTCTTAATTTCTTGTAAGGTATGCTTCATACATCTTGGTGGTCTTTCATTTGGAGTATAGCTATTTATTATGGTTATGTCATCTTGCTAAATTGATCCTTTGATAATGAGATAGAGTCTTTCTTTATCTCTTAAGCTGGTTTTTGTCTTAAAGTCATATTATTATTGTTGTTATGTCGTCTTGCTCAATTGATCTTTTGATCATGAGATAGTGTCTTTCTTTATATTTTAAGGTGCTTTTTGTCTTTAAGTTTACTTTATCAGAGATTTGTATTGCCATTCCTGTGTGTTTATTGTTTTAGGTAGCTTGGTATTTTTTTTTCCATCTTTTAACTTTTAGTCTGTTTTTGTCTTTGTGTGTAAGGTATTCTCTTGCAGGCAGCATATTGAAGAGTCTTGTTTTCTTATCCATTCTACCACTCTCTGTATCTTCACTGGTGCATTTAATCCATTGACATTCAATGTAATTATCAATAAGTATGAATTAATTGTCGCCTTTATGTTAATTTCTTGGTAGTGCTGTTCATTCCTTTGTTCTGTATGCCTCCTTGTGCTGGGTATGTGTTTTTTCTGGTATTTCTTGTTGGTTTCTTCTTAGTTTTCATGTTCGCTTGTTCTGCTTGGATGTTCATTTTAATATTAAACTGTGGAGTATTAACTTTCTTTGGGGTTACCCTATAGTCTATTAACTTTTTCCTCCATTTAAGACAGTCTATTGCATCCTGGAATATACCTGACCTCCTTGCCACCTCGATCTCTGTTTCTATATTTTCCCCTTCTTTGACACTCATTATTTTGATCATTGGTTGACCTCCCAGCTCCTTTGAATTCATTTTTTGTAATTTTGTTCTGTTCTGGACTCGGTTATCTGTCATCTGACTTTCAGGTGGTGTTTCCATGCCTGTCAATCCCTGGTTGTTGTCTATTCTTGTTGGTTTTCATTCCAAAGAACTACCTTTAGGATGTTTTGAAGTGCTGGATTGGTTTTGACAAAATCTCTGAGCTTCTGTTTATCCTGGAATGCTTTGATTGCACCATTGTATTTGATTGACAGTTTTGCTGGATAAATAATTCTTTGTTGGCCGTTTTTTTCTTTTACGGTTTTATATGTGTCTCCAGATTGCCTTCTTGCCTACATGGTTTCTGCTACGAAGTCAGAGCTTAATCTGATTTGCTTGCCTTTGTAAGTAACTCTTCTATTTTCGCTGGCTGCTTTTAGGATTCTCTCCTTGTCTTTGATTTTGGAGAGCTTGATTATGATATGTCTTTGTGATTTTCTTTTAGAGTCTATCCTTCCTAGGGTACTTTCATCTACTTGAATGTTTGTCTTCTCATTTTTCAAGATGTTAGGGAAATTTATTCCAGAAGATTTTCAACTGTCTACTCTGTGGACATCTCTGATTCTTCCTGTCCAGAATGCCAGTAATTCTTTTTATTTCTCTTCATATTATCTGGCATGAATCTTAGACTATCTTAAGATTTTTTTTGTATTTTTTTTCTTCTTGCTCTTTTGTCTTAAGAGTATTGTCAGATTTGTCTCCCAGCTCACTGGTTCTGGCTTCTATCTCTTAAATTCTGCTCCATTGCACTTTCAGTGTATTGTCCATTTCTGTTATTTTCTT
>NW_006422189.1:0-1845 GCF_000296735.1 Chrysochloris asiatica | reverse complement strand
CAAAGTCGTTTGAACTGCAAGGTCGGCAGTTGAAGCTCACCAGCCACTACTCGGAAACTCTATACAGGGTTGCTATGGATTGGAACTGACTCAATGGCACTTAACAACAACAATGACAACAATCATGTAGCAGAAAAATAGTTTGTTTGGGTAAGAATTACATATAATTCTTTATGGTTAGTAAAATTATATTGACTTGTGAATTAAATGTAACAAATTGGTATGTATGATCTAAATGTACAAGTCCTAACCCCTCTAAGCCTACATTTCCTTATGTAAAAATTACCTTCCTAAAAAACTATGCCTTTATCTAATTGCTTGTTGATATTTTTTAACTTCTCACTTCTAAATATCTCTTAATGTCATCTCTTTTTAATCTCTACTGGTGTGGTGCTGTAGGATAAGCTCAGGACCACACAGTTGGTTTGAACCACAGGTCAGTGGTTCAAACTCACCAGTCACTCCTTGGAAATCCTGTAGTGGGTCGCTGTGAGTTGGGACCAACTCAACGGCACTTAGCAACAACCATTGCTTTGAAGTCCTGTTATGGCACTGTAGGGTAAGCACTGTTTTTCTAACCTTAAGGTTAGCAGTTCAAACCCATCAGCTTCTCCTCAGAAATTCCACACAAGATGACTATGAGTTGGCCATCCTATTTCTGAAGAGCCAACTGCTGGGTTTGAACTGCCAACCTTGACAACCCTTAACAGCAACAACCACCATTGCTTTAATTCACCCTTTCCCTCATTTCTTGACTATGTAGCCTCTTGAATTTTCTCCTCACTTCAAGCTCACTTTTTTAGTCTGTTCACTATAATGCAAATTTGACAACATTGCCTTTTCTAAGTCTATGCAAGGCATTTATCAATGATCTGGTCCTGTGTACCTCTCCTAACACATACTTCCCTTTCCTCTTTCTGTCTTGTACCCCAGTGAAATCAGACTATCTTCAGTATAATTTCTTTTTTTTTTTTTTTTGCATATGTAAAATCTAATTTTTATGAAGAACTCAGTAGTCCACACCACCCCCTACCACACCACCCCCTACTCAACTCTGAAAAGCACAACTCAGTTGCTTTCTTTAGGAAGCCCTCCTTTAACGTACAAACGAACTTGAATGTTATCTCATCTGTAATACCATTGATTCCAACACCAAACTCTATTATGTATTATTGTTGTTGTTCAGTGCCATCAGGTTATTTTCGGCTGAAAGCAACCCTGTATAGGGTTTCTGAGGAGTAGCTGGTACGTTTGAACCACTGACCTTTCACTACAAACCGACCTTGAAGTCAAGTGCTTATATGATGGCGTCACACCACGACTTATGATATATAGTGGTATTGCAATTGCTAATTATTATACTTTTTTTTTTTTCTTAAAGAATGTCAAATTCTTGAACCTTAGATCTCATTTTCTTTGGAATATTTACCAAGTGCCTGTCATAATCCTGAAAGCCTGATCTGGTCCTGTGAACCTCTCCAAACTCATATTTTAAATATAATTTTAAAGTAGGTTAAAACTTTAAAATTTTGCAACATGTTATTGACATTTTTAAAGGGTTAGAAGGCCAGATAAATTTAAAGGAGAAATATTTTTACCTTTTATGTAATATTACCTAACTCATCCAAATGAACATTTTGATTTATTTTACTTTATAGAGATCACAGCTTCCAATGTAAGCATAATCGGTCAACGTATAAATTATGGGTATGGATGTAGTGATTTTGAAGATGATAAATCACATGACATTTCTCCTAGTATCCTAAGAACACAAAATAAGGAACATCCAAGACATAAACATACAAAAGGTTAGTACATCTTATGAGAATTTGATTTTTAAAAAAC
>NW_006422188.1:0-1847 GCF_000296735.1 Chrysochloris asiatica | reverse complement strand
ATTTTAAAGAGGAATTTTGCTTCAGATTTGCTCAATGCAAATAGGATTTTTTGACTGTCTCTTTTATGAATACTGATTGTTGATTCAAGTAGAATAAAATCTTTGAGAACTTGAATTTCTCCACTGTTTGTCACGCTATTGTTTATGGGCCTAATTGAGAGAATTCTTGTACTACATGTTCACATGTAATTAATACTGAAGGCTGTAGCCGTTGACTTTCATCAGTTAAGTTCCTCATGTCATCCTCATATTTGGCCAGCAAGTTTGTGTTAGCTGCATATCACAAAGTGTTAAAAAATCTGTCTCCAATCCTGATGCCACTTTCTTCTTCAGATAATCCAGCTTCTTGGATAACTTGCTTGCATGTAGATTAAATAACTATGGTGCAAGGTAAAACCATTACTGAGACACACTACCCCTTAAGCAATACAGTACCACTCCTTCTTTCTGAACAACAGCCTCTTGGTCTATGTATAGGATGCACATTAGCACAACTAAGTTTTCTGAAATCCCATTCTTCATAATGTTGTCCATAAATTGTTATGATCCACACAGTCTTAGAAGTTATTAAAATAGAACAGATCATCTGGCCAAGGTGAACCCTTTGCATAATTGAGCTCGTCTGCTAATGAGGCTCCCTATAATGGTGATCTACCACCCACACTCAGATGCCACCTGTTTTAAACTGGATTTTTGGCTAAAAATATCAATATAGAAAACTCTTCACATTTATTACTTTGTTCTCCTAAATTAATCAGGCCAATCTATCTATGAATTAAACAAGTTGTTAAGCCTGCTCTATTTTACTTTTTGTAGTCAAAACCCAAGTTTGGGATTTTAAGAAATGACGAAATCACAGAAATTCTTCAGTGCCAAAGGAAAAAAGTTAAAAGAGAGTAAGATGAAATCACACAGGGAAAATTGGTATAAAATGTGTGCAAACAAAGAGACTGTTTTCCTGAATTTCCTTGATTTCCACCCTCTAGCCTAGGCCAAGTATACATGCAGAAATGTGAGATTTGCTCTGGATTTTAAAAACTTTACATATGTCCATTCGTCTGTGAGGCAGATTTCATTTTTCACATTTTACAGCCAAAGAAACTGATATTAAAATTTTTCACAAACCATGCAACTGGGAATAGACAGAATGAGGATTCCAATCATGATCTCCTTTATTATTAAATTCATAAAATGCTATGGTTTGTGGATGCATGAATGCATATAGATATTTAATACTGTATATGTAAGTGCATAATATAGTGACTAAAGATTATGATTTCTTCATTTATCTCACTTGTTTGTAAAATTAAAGTAATACAATTTCAGGGATAATATTCAATTAGTTCCCAAATCTGTCATCAAGCACTTAAATTTTGACATATATTTGGTCAAAATGTATGCAAGTCTTTGAAGAAAAATATTGAAATGTTTCATTCAATCACTTACTATAATTTTTATTTCCCAACTGTGCCACACAATGGAAATAATTAAATATTGAATACATTTTTAGAGATAGAATATCTTTATTTAAATATAATTGCAGTTTCTCATATATGCCATATAGATTTCTCTTGACATTGATATGTGTTTTTATTCCACCACTTGTCTGTCAGTTTATTGTTTGTTGTAGCTTACATGTTGCTGTGATCCTAGAAGCTATGTTATCAATATTTTAAACACTAGTGAACAGGTTTCAGCAAAGCTTCCAGATGAAGACAGACTAAGAAGAAAAAAACGTAGAACATTTCTGACTGGTTAGCTCCTAAAAACCTTAAGAACATCAACGGATTTCTCAGAAGGTTGAAAATAGAAATACCTTACGATCCAGCAATCCCTTTACTCGGTAT
>NW_006422187.1:0-1847 GCF_000296735.1 Chrysochloris asiatica | reverse complement strand
GCCTCGGTTCCCTCGGTTGCGGTTTCCACGGCCCCCAGAGCCATACTGCTGCTGCTGGT
Source organism: Chrysochloris asiatica (assembly GCF_000296735.1). Taxonomy (NCBI): domain Eukaryota; kingdom Metazoa; phylum Chordata; class Mammalia; order Afrosoricida; family Chrysochloridae; genus Chrysochloris; species Chrysochloris asiatica. The sequence goes on along the minus strand of NW_006422187.1, from coordinate 1,788 downwards.
AGACCTCTTTGGGCTGGGCCACCTTGATTTCACACTAAAAGCCAAGAGGACAGTGGGTCAGGGACAGTCCAGTGGGGCAAGCTTGGAGCAGGTGCAAAGACCTACAGTGACCAATGTTCACATGGTTGAACCTAGCTCATCTGACCTAGGGCTGAAGTTCTTGAACAACTAACACCTACACAGAACTCAAAACCCACACAAAGACCTTTTTATAGCTTGACTCCCAAATAACATGCCCTGGGGACACAAGATACAACCACAAATCTGGTGATCTCAGCCCTGGGGCACCTTCATGACTACACCAAAGAGAAAGAAAGCAGGAGGGGCAACAAAACCATTAAGGTGTCAGACCAGATGATGGGGAGACTGGAGCCTGGCACCACCTTAGACCTGCCATGGAGGAAGGCTTCCCAGAGGCGTTATGGCTGAACCTTAAGATATGTAGAGAAGAGATGAGGCTGCATTCAAATGCCAAATTGAAGTGATTCTGCCCTCAGTTTTTACAGAAGAAGAAAACCAGAAGCTCAGAGGTTGAGTGTTATCTATGGTCACAACTACTCCCCCTCCCTCCAACATTAGTCTGCTACTGGAATGGGCCAAATGCCTATGTTCTCAGGATCCAAGAGTCAATTTCATTTTTGATCAAAACCTCTGCCCACCGAGGGTAGGGTGGTGGCCCTTCAAAACACTATTTAAAAGAATAATCAAGTCTTTTAACACATCCAGTAAATGTCACTTTACATAGCATCCTTGGTACAAGCATACACCTACCAAAAAATTCATAAACTATCCCTACAGTGATACAACCTGTTTTCTAGTTTATTAAATATATTTCAAGACGCACCCCCACCCCAATTCACATGATGGCAGAGAAAAGGCATTGTTCCCAGAAGGTGGCGGGGAGTAAACTAAATTAAGGATGCAGCCCCCATCCTAAATCCAATCTTCTCAAAATTCCCTGCCAGGAAGTTGTCAGGAGCCCCACCTTACCTGTCCCACCTTATCTGGCTGCCACTCCTGCTCAGACACAGCACACCACACCACACCCCAGGACACACCCTCAACTGCCTCCTTGGCTGCCTGGTAGAATACTTGAAGCTTTGACTGCTTCCCCACCCCTTTTCCCCCAACAGAAGAGGTACACCTCTTAAGGCACAGAATCCACTTAAAGGTAAAACTGGCAAGGTCCCTGGGAGTTCTTAGGGAAGGGCTTTCTCCTGGGGTGGGAATGACTAAAGTAGTAACCACAGAGAATGAAAAAGAACAAAGATTTTGTTGAAGTAGGAAAAAGCTCTGCAGTAGCATAGACTTCAGAGGAAAACATTTTGAGACCTTCACAATACAGCCTCATAATATGTTATGGAGTCTAAACCCCCCACCCCAACATCTTGCATTAAAACACATGAGACTCCCAGCATACTCTCTATCCCATACAAGTCGTCATACTTCTCCTGCATCCATCCTATATTAATAGCCACCTCTACCCACCTCGGAGCCACTTGAAGGCCCACACAATGTAAACCCACCAGCCCCAATCAGGGCAGCAGATGCTGCAGACATACACTAAGATAAGAGTTAACCACTCTTGGGAGCGAGCTGTTGAAGGTAGCCCACACCTGGGTCCCCACAACCCACACCTGAAGATGGTCAACTCTCTCATAGCAGCAAGCATACAGGTACGGGGACACGTTACCTTGCTTCCACTGACAGTGTGAAACTTTTTCTCCAAAACCTTCTTAACAGGTTCTTCTTCTTTATAAGTGATAAAAACAAAGCCTCGTCTCTTGT
>NW_006422186.1:0-1848 GCF_000296735.1 Chrysochloris asiatica | reverse complement strand
TCCATTGCTGCTGCTACTTTGTTAGTCCATTTCATCATGTTGGGGGCCATCCTCTTTGTCACTGATCCTCCACTTAACTAACCATGATGTCTTTTTCTTGGGACTGGGCTCTCCTAATGACATGTCCAAAATATAAGAAGCATAATCTTACAATCTTTGGTTCTTACTATCTTTGCTTCTGGAGTCCTGGTGTGGCACTGTGGGTTAATGTGTTGGACTGTAAATTTGGTTTGAACCATTTCTTATATCTTTGAAGCCATTTCTTCTTATTTAGAGTTATGCTCCATCAACAAATGAAGGTTCTGAAAACTTTTCTCCATCCGCATCCTTAAAGTCAACTCTACTTTGAGGAGGCAGCTCTTCTTCAGTAATGTTTTGAGTGCCTTCCAGCCATGGGGATTCATCTTCTGACCCTATACCAGACAATGTTCCAATGTTATTTATGAAGTTTTCAGTGACTGACCACTCAGATGTTGTGTGCATCTCCTTCTTCCTAGTCTGTCCTAGTCTGGAAGCTCCATTAAAACCTAACCACCATGGGTGACTCTACTGGTACTTGAAGTACTAGTGATAAACCTTCTAGCATCATGGCATCATGCATACCACCATAGTATGACAAGCTGACAGATGTGTGATGGTTTCATATGAGTGGGATCATATAATATGTTGCTTTGGGGGGCTTGCTTCATTCGCTTAGCATAATGTTCTCTAAGTCTATCCATGTGATAGCATGTATCAATATCCCATGTCTTTTAGTGGTTGTATAATAATCCACTGTATTGGACACACCACATTTTGTTTATCCATTCATCAATTGATGGATATTTGTTTTTTTTTTCCCCCACCTTTTGGCTATTATGAGTAATGTTCATATAGCGTTTGCGTACAAATTTACGTGTGGACCCATGTTTCCGTGTTTCTGGTATTGGAAGGCTGTTTCATATGGCAAATTTATGCATAATTGTTTCACGACCTGACAGGCAAATTTTTTTTGATGCAACTACATCATTGAATATTGATGTAGTTGCATATTACCATCATTGAATATTACAATATAACAATTCTTACATATCTAAGTTCTTGCTGAGTCTGATTATCTTATTTTTGAAAACTTCTAGCCATTCTGGTAGGTAGAAAGAGACACCTCATAGTGGTTTTGATTTGCATTTCCCTGACGAGGAATAATGATGAGCATATTTTTATTTTCTTCAACTGCTAACCAAAAGGTCATCGGTTCGAACCCATCAGCTGTCTCACTGGAAAAAGATGAAGCATTCTGTTTCTGTCAATGTTTATAACCTTGGAAACCTTGTGAGAAAATAAATTTTTGTTTGTTAAAACAATCCATTTTGGGTATTTCTGTTATAGCAGCAGTAGATAACTAAGATGCTATGGATTTAGCTTTAACAGCACTACTATTATGACATGTCATATTTCTCTAAATTGCTATCGATATATTTTCATAATTACTCTTTGTGAAACACATTTTTTAGAACATTTCTGTAGGGACAGAATGCAAACAGAACAATGTTTGAGGTGCAGCATCATCCCTTAGGAATGACATAATCAAGAGAGCTGTGTAATGAAATGATGGTGAAAGATTGTTGTCCACAAACATCTCCTGAACTGTATGAGTTGTTAACTACAAGGTCAGCAATTCATATCCACCAGCAGGTCTGAGGATCAAAGATGAGGTTTTCTGCTCTCTTAAAGATTTACACTCTCAGAGACCCTATATAAGTAGCTATGGGTCAGAACCAACTCTAGGGCATACAACAGCAACAACAACAACTATAACAATCACAAACTAAAATTTAAACAGGAACAACAACAGGAAATTTTTTTTTT
>NW_006422185.1:0-1814 GCF_000296735.1 Chrysochloris asiatica | reverse complement strand
TAATACCACTATTATTCAAATTTATGCACCAACCACTATAGCCAGTAAGGATGAAATAGAAGAATTCTACCAGCTTCTTCAATCTGAAATTTATCAAACATGCAATCAAGATGAATTAATCATTACTGGTGACTGGAATGCAAAGTTTGGGAGCAAAGAGGAAGGATCAGTAGTTGGAAAATATGGCCTTGGTGATAGAAATGATGCTGGAGAACGCATAATAGAATTCAGCAAAACCAGTGATTTGTTCATTTCAAATACCTTCTTTAGACAGCATAAGAGATGACTATACACATGGACCTCACCAGATGGAGAATACACAGAAATCAAATAGGCTACATCTGCGGAAAGGAAAAAGCTCCATATCATCAGTCAAAACAAGGCCAAGGGCAAATTGTGAAACAGACCATCAATTGCTCATGTGCAAATTCAACCTGAAGCTGAAGAAAATGAAAACAAGTCTACGAGAGCCAAAATAATGACCTTAAATATATCCCACTGAATTTAGAGATCATCTGAAGAACAGATTAGATACATTAAACACTAAAGACCAGAAGAGTTGTGGGATGACATAAAGAACATCATATGGGTAGAAAGCAAAAAGTCATTAAAAAGACAAGAAAGAAGGAAAAGGTCAAAATTGTTCTCAGAAGAGACACTGAAATTTGTTCTCCAGTGTACAGATGCTAAAGCAAATGGAAGACATAAAGAGGTCCAAGAGCTGAACAGAAAATTTCAAAGATCAGCTTGAGAAGATAAAGAAAAAATATTACAACAAAATATGCAAAGATCTGGAATCAGAAAACCAAAATTGAAGAACACGCTCAGCATTTCTCAAGCTGGGGGAACTGAAGAAAAAATTCAGGCCTCAACTTTCATTATTGAAATATTCTCTGGGCAAATTATTGAATGATACAGAAATCATCAAGAGAAGATGGAAGGAATACACAGAGTCACTGTACCAAAAGGAAATGGTTCGTTTCAAGAGGTAGCGTATGATCAAGAGCCAATAATACTGAAGGAAGAAGTCCAAGGTGCCTTGAAGGAATTGGCAAAGAACAAAGCACCAGGAATTGATGGAATACAAATGGAAATCTTTCAAGAAAGTGAGGCAACACAGGAGGCACTCACTCATCTCTTCCAAAAATTTGGGATGCAGCTATCTGCCGACTGATTGGAAGAGATCCATATTTGTCCCCATTCCTAAGAGAGGTGACCCAATGGAATGCAGAAATCATCAGACAATATCTTTGATATCCCATGAGAGTAAAGTTTTGCTAGAAGTAATACAGAAACAGCTACAAGCATACATTGACAGAGAAATTCCAGAGGTTCAAGCTGGATTCAGAATTGGCTGTGGAATGAATGCTATCATTGCTGATGTCTGATGGATCTTGGTTGAAAGCAGAGAATATCCGAAAGATGTTTATCTGTGCTTTATTGACTACGAAAAAGGCTTTCGATTGTGTGGATCAAGACAAGCTATGGACAACATTGTGAAGTATGAGTATTCCGAAACACTTCATTGTGCTAATGAGGAATCTGTACCTGGACCAAGAGGCAGTTGTTCGAATAGAACATGGGAACACTGAATGGTTTAAAATTAAGAAAGGTGTGCGACAGGGTTGTATTTTTTCACTATACTTATTCAACCTGTATGCTGAGCAAATAATCCGAGAAGCTGGGTTCTATGAAAAAAAACATGGTATCAGAATTGGAGCAATACTCATTAACAACCTGTGATATGCAGATGATACCACCTTGATTGCTGAAAGTGAAGAGGACTTAAAATATTTACTGATGAAGATCAAAGA
>NW_006422184.1:0-1849 GCF_000296735.1 Chrysochloris asiatica | reverse complement strand
AACAATACGCACATATACACACATGCACACAGTAATGAATATATGTAAAAACTGGTAGAAATCTGAATAATACCTATAGATTGTACCAATGTCAGTTTCCTGGTTTTGCTATTGTGCTATAAGTTATGTAAGATGTTAGCATTGTGAAAAGCAGGGTGAATGGTACATAGAACTACCCTGTACTGTTTCTGCAATGTGTGGCGCTGTGGGTTAATGCGCTGGACTCCAAAGTCATTTGAACCGCAAGGGTCAGGGATTCAAGTTCACTAGCCGCTCCTTGGAAACCCTATACAGGGTTGCTATGCGTTGGAACCAACTCCATGGCACTTAACAACAACATTAGTCTTCAATTATTTTTAAATAAAGTTAAAAGAAAAAGGATTAAAAAGTATAACTTTCCTAGGCTGGAGTTAGAGGCTCCTTGAAAACCCTATACAGGGTCGCTTTGGGTTGGAACCAACTCAACGGCACTTAGAAACAACAACAACAACAACAACAGTCTACAATCATTTTTAAATAAGAAAGTTAAAAGTAAAAAGATTAAAAAGTATAATTTTCCTAGGCTAGAGTTAGAGGCTCCTTGCTCAACACTTGATGAGAAATAGTCAAAAACAGGTCAAGTGTACTATATTTTGCTTCCCTCAGACAGTCACACATATACAGGTTAAACCATTTAGTAATCTAGATTTCAGAGGTCTGAAATAGAAAACAAAATTCCTCTGCAAAAAATAAAGTTTTTATTTCAAAATTTGGAACCAAAATCATACGTTTTTATGATTGTCTTACATTGGATTTCCCAAAAGGAGATCCTGATACAAGGATGCAAATGTGTATAGTTTATGTGGGATATGATCCTAGAAGTATCAGTGAAGTTGTTAGACAGAAGGAAGGAGGAAGTCAATTAATGGTACATTATAGAAGAAAGTTACCACGATAGGATATTGAAGTCCAGGCTTACTGGAGAACTCTGGAGACAGTTTATACACATCACATCAGAGTTACCCTAAATAGGGAAAGATAGAAAATATATATTCATTGTTTATGTTGTTGAGAAAAACTATTCACAATGAAGAAGGTGGTGCTCTTGTAAAATTCTATCATGTGAACTCCAGAGTCACTTCTCCCAACAAGACTAGATGTTCCAACTGCTGATCTTTGTTTCCAACTTTTGCATTCCAATAACCAGTAATAATCAATTTATCCGGATCGCATGTTTCATCAATTTCAGACTGAAGAAATTGCTAGAATTTTTCAATTTGTTCATCATTGACTTTAGTGGTTGGTGCAAAAATTTGAATAATAATTGTATTAGTTGGACTTCCCTGTAGGCATATGGATATTATCTTATCACAGACTGCACTGCACTTTAAGGTAGATATTGAAATGTTCTTGAAAACTTGTTAGACATACGGGAATGAGTTGCTGGGACTGGGTGTTCAGGACCATAGCCAAGACACCAGACTTGTTAATCGGCATAACATGTCCATAAAGACAATGTTCTACATTCTATTTTGGCAAGTAGGGTCTTAAAAGCTGTGAATGGCCATTTAAGGTACAACTATTGGTCTCTTCTTGTCCAGAGGATAAAATACTCTTGAAAATTGAGGACATATAGAAACAATTCATCCACTACACTAATGAACCATGTGAACATGATTCCCCATGACTTTGAGACCAGAAGAACTAGTTGTACCCAGCTACTACTACCAACTGTTCTGAAAGGGATCACATTAGAAGGTCCAGGATAGAGAGAAAACTGTGTAACAAAACTCAAATTCATATAAACAGACTAGGCCTAGTGGTCAGATAGAGGCTGGTAGAAGCCTGAGATTATGGCCTTTGGTCACTT
>NW_006422183.1:0-1849 GCF_000296735.1 Chrysochloris asiatica | reverse complement strand
GAAGGCACTTAACAACAACAACAACAACAACCTTGGGGTTCAACTGATGCTGGAGTCCAGTGCTTATCTTACAGAGTGGTGGTGGTTGTGGTGTATCATGGAGTTGGTTCCCACTTATAGTAAGTCTGTATAGGATTTCCAAGGCTGTAAATATTTATGGGAGCAGAAAGCCTCATCTTTCTCCTGTGGAGTGGCTGGTAGATTCAAACTGCTGACCTTGAGGTTAGCAGCCTGACTTGCAACCGCTACGACACCAAAGCGCCTGGTTTTACTTTTGGTTTCTCTGCCACTGTTTTTCACTGTCTATGCTATCATGTATTACAGCTCTGCTCATTTATTCCTGAGGCCTTATCAGAACTGCCTCTGATCTCCATAATGCTACCAACAGTCTCTTCAAAGCAATCAAGGCTTTTACTGTTAGACAGCGTTGTACTCTTCCAGCCTCTGCTCATTATGCCATTCCAAAATCACTTTCACAGGTTTGGTATATGTTAGAACAGCACTCCACTTCCTTGGTACTGAATTCTCTCTTAGTTATCTAGTGCTGCTGTAGTGACAATACCACACATGGATGGCTTTAACAACCAGAAATTTATTCTCTCACATTTAGGAGGTTACAGGTGCAAATTTAGAATATTAGCTCTAGAGCAGAGGTTGTTGTTGTTGTTAAGTGCCACTGAGTTGGTTCCGACCCATAGTGACCCTGTATAGGGTTACCAAGGAGCAGCTGGTGAGCTTGAAACACCGACCCTGCAGTTCAAACAGCTTTGCAGTCTGGCACATTAATTAACTCACAGTGCCATACCAGAACTCCAGGGCAGAAGCAGGGAACCTTTTTTCTGCCAAGGGTCATTTGAATATTTATAACATCATTTGCAGGCCATCCAAAATTATCAACTTAAAAATCAGCCTGCTATATTTGATCAAACACTTAATTAGCTCGCTTCAATGTGATGGCTGGAGCCCTGGTGTAGTGCTGCAGGATAATGCACTAGACCACAAAGTCGGTTTGTATCACCAAGCCGGTGGTTCAAACTTGGCACCAGCTCCTCAAAAACCCTAGACAGGGTCATATAAGTCGGAACCAACTCAACAGCACTTAGCAGCACCACCAACAACAATGTGATGGCTGGAACCACGGTTGCCTTGCCAGGGCTAGATCAAATGATTACGTAGACCTTCTATGGAGCAGACATGCCTCTCCTCTACTCTAAGGGAAAGCATTTTCCTTTTTTTGCCATAGGGGAAAGGTCTATGTCTCCTTTCAGCATCTGTAGGCCTAGCACTTCTTGGTAATCGCTATATGTCTTGGCATCAATCCTCCCCTAGATCTAGGAGCATGACAGTGCACAGACCCCAGGTCCAGAGAACACATTCCACTCCTGTTTCTTTTCCTTGGTGGTTGTAGGTCCATCTCTCTCTGCTCACTTCTCTCTCCTATTATATTTCAAAAGATGTTGAATCAAGATACCACCTAATCTTATAGATTGCAACCAGCCTCGTTAACATTATAGAAGTAAGGATTTACAACAGATAGGATAATTACATCAGCTCAGAACTGATTACATCAGATTACATCACGGAGGAGATTACCTTCTATTAGATCTCATTATGAGGGATTAATGGCTAAACCATTGAGAATCCAGGCCTGCCCAACTTGACATAATACCTAAGTGTCACAGTGTGCCTGTTCTAAGTCAGGGTATTTTTAATTGCTCCATATGCATGTGAAAGTTGGACAATGAAAAAGGAAGACCATAGAAGAATTGATGTAGTTGTATTATGGTATTGGAGAAGAATATTAAAAATACCAGGGACTTCCAGGGGAACAAAAAAATCTATCTTGGAA
>NW_006422182.1:0-1835 GCF_000296735.1 Chrysochloris asiatica | reverse complement strand
GAACAGGAGTGGCAGTGCTAATCTCAGAAAAAATAAACTTTAAGGCAAAAGCCAGCATAATAGATAAAGATGGACATTGAAAAAAAAAAAAAAAAACCATATTAAATATCTATGCTCCCAATGAAAGAGCACCAAAATATCTAAAACAAACTCTAGAAGATTTGAAGAAAGAAATAGATGAATCTACAATCATAGTGGGAGACTTTAATACACCACTCTCAAAAATGGATAGAACAGGTTCCGGTTTGCCAGGGCGGCCAGGCGGTGAGGGTGAGTGGGGGCTCCGGGATGGGGGGGGGGCAATTTGCGAGTTAAACCTCCCAGGTAGAAACCCACAGTCTCACAGCCCACGTGAATCTCAGTGTGCCAGAGCCTTAGACCCGCTTTTTTGAGAAATCACTGTGTGAGGAATTACAGGCTTCTTAAAATTGCGCCGCTGCAGCCCCAGCTCCTTTGGGCTTGACGGGGCGGGGCAGGAACCAGCTCGTGTGGAGCCTCCAGTAGCGGGGAGACTCAAACAGGGAGAGCCACTGGTGACACCTACCCCAAGGTGGGATTTCTGCGCATACAGTGGACAAAGGGAAGTTAGTATAAAGGGGGGGGAAAAAAAAAGCCTGCAGGAAAAGAGAAGCGGCGACTGTCTGACATCATCAGGCGTGGACTGTGCCTGCCTGAGCGACTTCTGCCCTGTCCAGTTGAACCGTGTCCGCCGGCCAGCGGACCCCCTACCACAGAACAGTCCAACCATGTTCCCGGGGCCTGCCGGGCGCGCACACACACAGGCAAGTAGCTCCCCTCCTGTCCAAGCCGCGTCCCACGGGCCTGCCAGACGCGCGAAAGCCAGCAACCTGCCTCCCGCTGAACCGAACAGCTCACCTCAGGCTCAACTGAACCACAGGGCACGGGGACAGGCAGCCCACCTCCTGCAGCAAACACCCACTGGGGAACCCCAATTGGGTCTCCCCTTTATTTTTATTATTTTTTATCTTAGAAGGTTCAGCAGGAGCCCCGACGTGGCCCTGAGGGCTGGGGTGCCACTACAAGGTCACCTGAATTACAGGGTCAGTGGTCCACGCCCACCAACCGCTCCTCAGAAACCCTATAAAAGAGCATTAGGAGAGGGACATCCGGCACTTCCCTGACCCAGCAACACAGGCTAGCCCCACTGCCCAACCTCCAAGGCTCAGGCCCTGCCAGCAAGGCACAAGCCGGCACAAGGGGAGAGACCTTGAGGTGATTTTTACCAACAGCAATAAGGCAATCCTGCTGTGCCCCTGCAGGTTAAAGGACTAGACTGCAGAACCTTTTGAACTCCAAGGTTGGAAGTTCAGGCCCAACAGCTGCTCCTTAGAAACCCTATAAAAGGTACTTGGTTTTGTTTTCTTCTCTTTCTTTCTTTTTGCTCTGCGGGTTAAGGGACCAGACTGCACAGCGCTTGGAACTGCAAGGTCGGTAGACCGCCCCCACCAGCTGCTCCTTAGAAAACCGATAAAGGGTAGTTTTTTTTGCTGTTGTTTGTTTTTATTATTATTACTTTTTTTCCCCTTTTCCTCTTTAGTCTTTCTTTTTGTGTGTGTGACTAGAGATTGCCTTAATTAGTCTCATTTTTTCTGGTGCTGAATCCTTTCTCTCTCTCTCTTTTTTTTTTTTTTTGTTGTTTTTGTTTTTTGTCCTTTCTTTCATGCTGTTGTTGTTTTTTTGTCTTGCTTCATTATTATCTCATTATCGCTTTTGTTTTTTACTTTGCTTCTGATTTTGTCTGCTACCCAAATGGTGTTGCTTGAAGGTCACATAGCCTCCCTTCCACTATCGGAAAACCCCATTTTTGCCTTTGA
>NW_006422181.1:0-1786 GCF_000296735.1 Chrysochloris asiatica | reverse complement strand
CAAGTTATCTCTCTGAAACTTGTTTTCCAAAGAAAGCAGAGGAAGAATATATACTAGAAAACATTCAAAGTAAAGTTAGCTATGCTTACTAACAAGAATTAATATTGTGTGTAGAATTTGGGCAAAGGAAAACTTTCAAAAGATGTATTTTGTTTTCACAAATATTATCTTGGCAGGAATTTTGTCTATAAGTAGTTTAGAATAGCTTCTGAATATTTAAGCCGTGAGTCATTTAATTCCCTTTAAATTTATTTTTCTGTTACACATCATACATTAAATACCCTATTAGTATAGGGGTCAATTGTATAATTAGAATATTCTCATTCTTTTTATTATCACTTTTATCTTTAGATTTCACTATTATCTTTAGATTTCACTATTATCTTTAGATTTGTCAAATGACTTACATTTGATGTTTGAGAGAACAGTTTTGCAGTTAGGAGGACAAACACTGTTCTTAGAACAATTATATGAATTTAGATTCATAAAACCAAATAAACAAGTACAGGTTTTCTTACTGACCACATGATGAGCACTAAGTTCTTTTGCTATAAACTAATAATGGCTGTAATTTCAAATTTCCTCTCATAGAATGATGGCTCTGTAAGATACTTTTTCTCGGTCCTTGTGCTTGTTACACACAAACACACGTAGAACCTCCCTTGGAAATGAGAAAAAATACGATCTAACAGTTTTAACAAACAAATGCCCCTTTTGGCTTTTTGTCTTAGAAACACCTCACACTTCTTCCTTATGGTACCTATAATATTAAAGTAAAAATACTTAGGTGTATAGAAACAAGCTAGAACTGTTTCAGAATAATTATTCAAATGCCACTTAGCAATTAATTTCATTTACAGTATGTACACAAGATACCAATGTTTCAAATGAAGCTTTCTCCCTGAATTTGTGTAGCATTCTAAGAACTTTATTATGTCTCTGGAACCTCCATGTCTTTGTTCACACCTCTTGTTGTTAGATACCCTGGAGTGAGTTTCCATTGTAGGCTCACATACAACAAAAGAAACACTGTCCAGACAGTGCCAGGACATGATGTCCTTCTTCAGAAATTTGATCCCTTCTGATAGCTTGCCCAAAGTACATGAATCAAAGTCTCACCATCCTCACTTGTAAGGAGTATTCTGGATGTACTTCATCTGACAAGATTTGTTTCTTCTGACAGTCTATGACACCCACTGTCATCAAGTTGATTCGGACTGAAATTGACATTATAAAAAGCAAAATAATTGCTCCTAGGGTTTTCAAGGCTGTAAAAATTTATGAGAATGGACAGCTGAATTTTTCTCCTTCAGAGGGGCTGGTGGGTTTGAACTGCCAACCTCGTGATTCGCAGCCAACACTTGACAAACTGTGCCACCAGAACTCTTTATGCTCTATGAAAGATCTTTAAAAAGTCAGTGGAAAATTCCATTATCTTTCTATTCCATTTTTCCGAAATCTTTTTGAAGTCTCCTTATATTTACTACTCTTGTGAAGCATTCCATATTTTTTAAGGTGTCCTGGTGTGATGCTGTGGGTTAATGCACTGGACTGCAAAGTTGGTTTGAAACTCAAGATCAGTGGTTCAGGCTCACAAGCTGCTCTTCAGAAACCCTATGCAGGGTCGCTATGGGTTGGAACTGACTCGACAGCACTCAACAAGAACAACAACAACAATTCTTCTTTGGTCTTCCTTATCGTTGTCCAGCTTCTCTGGACAATAAGACACAGTTGAAACTGCCATGACTTGCGTCAGACATACCTTTATCTTCAGAATGACATCTTT
>NW_006422180.1:0-1852 GCF_000296735.1 Chrysochloris asiatica | reverse complement strand
CCACATGATCATATAGATTGATGCAGAAAAGGCATTTGACAAAATCCAACATCCATTTGCTCTGGTAGCATAGTGGTTACAAATCGGGCTGCTAACCTTAGGGTCAGCAGTTTAAAACTACCAGCTGTTTTGCGGGAGAAAGATGAGGCTTTCTGCTCCCATAAAGATTTAAAGCCTCGGAAACCCTGTATAGGGTCACTTTGAGTCGTAACTGACTCCATAGCACATAACAACAACAACAACAATATTTCTTGATAAAAGACACTCAACAAACTAGGAAGTGAAGGAACATTCCTCAACATAGTTAACAGTATATATACAAAACCAACAACCACCATCACTGTCAACGGAGAGAAGCTGAAGGCCTTCCTTTTGCAAACAGGAACCAGATAAGGATACGCTTTACTACCACTCCTATTCAATATCATGTTCAAAGTCTTAATCAGAGTTATAAGGCAAAATTGGAAAATCAAAGGCATCCAAATTGACGAAGAAGATTTAAAACTTTCTCTATTTGCAGATGATATGATCCTATACATAGGAAACACTGTCCAGCAGTGTTTCATTCTGTTGTGTATAGGGTCGCTATAATTCGGTTCTAAATTGATGGCAGCTAACAGCCACAACAACAATAAAAGGTACACATAGACTATCAAATATTGTGAGAATTGTAGAAACAAAAGAAAACAAACTAGATGAATAGGACATACTAAAAATTTGAAATTTATATGTATCAAAATATTTCATCAAAAGAGTAAAAAAGGGAGTCCAAAGAATGGGAAAAATCTTTTGCAATGATGTATCACACAAGGGACTAATCTCCAAAAATCTAAAGGAAACTACAACAACTCTAAAATTAAAAAAAAAAAAAAAAAAGACCAATTAAAAAATGGGCACAGCACATGGACAGACACTTTAACAAGGAAGACACTCGGACAGCCAAAAAACATATGAAGAAATGTTCATAATAATAACAGCAAAGCTAAAAAAAAAAAAAAAAAAAAAAAAAAAAAAAAAAAGTAGAGGACAATAAACGCTGGTGAGGATGTGAAGAGACTAGGACCCTCCTACATTACTGGTGGGAACATAAAATAGTTCATGAACTCCGGAAAACACTACAGCACTTTCTCAGAAATTTGGAAATAGAAATACCTTTTGATCCAGCAACTCTTCTACTTGGTATATATCCACATGAAATTTGAGCCAATACATCAGTATATAAATACTCTCTGATATTTCACACAGCACTATTCAAAATATCTCAAAAGATGGAGATAGCCTAAGTGTCCATCAATGGAAGAATGGATAAACAAAGTTTGGTACATACACATAATGGAATATTTTACTACCTTGAAAAATAACAATGAAGGTGCAAACCACCCCATAATATGGATGAACATTGAGTACATTATGCTGAGTGAAACTAGTCAGTCACAAAAGGACAAATATTGTATAAGACCATTATTGTAAAAGCTTAAGAAAAGATATCTAAGCAAATAAAAAAATACAAATTCTTTGTTGCTTATCAGAGGTGGGAGGGAGGAGACAGTAGAACACAGGTTATGGGATAATCATATCATAGTTTGGTTACTCGGGAGAACAATATACAAGGGAAGGGAGGCAATACACAAGAAAAGGAAGGGGGTGGATGAACAAGGTACATAGAGGAACACTTAGGTAAGCTTGCATGGGAGCGTAGTGGTTACGAATCGGGCTGCGAACCTTACGGTCAGTAGTTCGAAACTACCAGCTGTTCCATGGGAGAAAGATGAGGCTTTCTACTCCCATAAAGATTTACACCCTCGGAAACCCTGTACAGGGTCGCTATGGGTCGGAACCGACTCGACGGCAC
>NW_006422179.1:0-1853 GCF_000296735.1 Chrysochloris asiatica | reverse complement strand
ACATAGGCCTACACAGATAGACCTATAGATGAACATGCATTAACTCACCTATACCTTTCTATGAACATATATGCATCCATATGTGTAATCACCCATATATTCTAATTGTCTTTACTGTTGCTGCAAAATTGTATATGTTATAGCATTTACCAAAATGGTACCTTATTCTTCTTTAGTTCTTTTTTTTCCCCTACAGTTTTCTTTATTCACTGTCAACTTTCACATGCTTATTAAAAACCCAGTGGCTTGGCTCAGGTACACTTTAGTACTCAAACTCACATCTTTGCTCTTAAAAACTTTAAAGAGATCTGGTGTAGCAGATTTGTCTAATGCAATACATAGTTTGATTTCTTGACTGCTGCTTTCCTGAGTGTTGATGGTTGATTTTAGCAAAATTAAGTCTGTGACAACTTTAATGTTTTCTCCATTTATATGCATGTTGTTTATTGGTCCATTGTTGAAAACTTTACATTGAGTTACAAGTCATACCAAAGGCTATTGTCTTTGATCTTCATCAGCAAATATTTTTAAGTCCTGTTCCCTTTCAAAGCAAGGTTGTATCATCTGCATATCGCAGGTTGTTAATGAGTCTTCTTCCTGTCCTAATATCATGTTTTTCTTCATATAATCCAGTTTCTCAGATTATTTGCTCAGTTTATAGGTTAAATAAATATGGTGAAAGAATATAACTCTGGCACACACCTTTCCTAATTTTAAACCACTTGTTGCTCCCTTGTTCTGTTGGAAAAACTGCCTCTTCGTCTATGCACAGGTTCCCCATGAGCACAATGAAGTGTTCCAGAATACTCATTCTCTGCAATGTTGTCCATAGTTTGTCATGATCCACATAATCAAAAGTCTTTGTTTAGTTAATGAAGCACAGGTAAACATCTTTCTGGTATTCTCTGCTTTCAGCCAAGATCCATCTGACGTCAGTAATGATATCCCTCATTCCACATTCTCTTCTGAAACTAGCTTGAACCTCTAGAAGTTCTCTGTCAATGTATGGTCGCAGCTGTTTGTATATTATCTTTAGCATAATTTTACTTGCCTGCCATATTAATGATGTTGTCATTAACGGTGTCACCACTGTTTGGAATGGGCATAAATATGAATCTCTTTCAGTCAGTTGGCAAGGTAGTTGTCTTCCAAATGTTTGGCATATGTGAGTGAGTGTCTCCAGTACTGCATCAGTTTGTTGAAAGATTTCAATTTGTATTCTATCAATTTCCAGTGTCTTGTTCTCTGCCCATGTCGTCAATTCACCTTGTGCTTCTTTCTTCAGGATCATTGGCTCTTGATTATTCTTCTTTACTTCTTAGTGTCTCTATATATCTTGGTCAAGTTGTGTGGACATCACCCTTATTAGGCCTTACCTTTCCCATCACCCTCCAATTTTGTTCGTCTTCTTCAATATTAATTTAGTTATTTGGGACCTCCTACTTTCCTTTTCACATAAAGTTGTTTAGTTTTTCCATTTCATTAAAGACTTTTTGAAATTTAGGTTAAATATGTTGTCAGGAGGACAACGTTATATTTATAGATCACATTTTCACTTTTAGTCTTCCAATCCATAAACATTAATGTTTTCCCATTTACGTAGAACCCTTTAAGTTTCTTATAGTAGTGTTTTATTGTTTTCCTTGTATAAGCCTTCTGGATCCTTGGTTAGGGTTTATACTGGGTATTTGATCTTTTGAGGGGGTTTTATAAATAGTATTGTTTTATGTTTAATTTCACTGTTGCTGCCACTGGGTTGATCCTTCTCATTAGGGTCTTTCTCTTTCTCATTGAACCTCCAATTTACCATGCATAATGCCCTTGTCCAGAAACTGGTTCTTCCTGACAACATG
>NW_006422178.1:0-1826 GCF_000296735.1 Chrysochloris asiatica | reverse complement strand
TATACTTAAAATGTTTTTATTTTTAAGTGAACTAAGACATTACTTTTGCAATTTAAAAGGGATTTGATGCTAGAATTGAAAAAGCAAGTCTATATCCTCCTTAGAGTATGGTTCTCATAACTGCAAATTTTATATGAATCTTATCCTCTGAACCAGCACATTAGAAGACTATTATCCCCTTCACTCTAGTAACTTTGCTTATTAATGGCATACCTTTTTTTATTAAGCATCCACATAAAAATGACAGCTCATGCTGATTTTATGCCTGACCAAACTGGATTTCTTTTGTCTTCTTTAAATATGATAATACCTTTCTGTATTTCACACCCCAAGTACAGGAAATCATATTGTTTTTTGGTGCCAACTAAGTGGCTTCAACTCATAGCGACCCTATGTACAATAGAACAAAACACTGCCTGGTCCTGCACTATCCTCATAATCGATATTATGCTTGAGCCCATTGCTGCTTCCACTCCGTCAACCCATCTCATTGGGGGTCCTCTCCTCTTTCCCTGACCCTGCACTTTACCAAGAATGATGTCCTTCTCCATGAACTGGTCCCTCCTGATAACATGTCCGAAGTATGAGAGACAATGTCTCACCATCCTGGTTTCCAAAGAACATGGCTGTACTTCTGTTTGTTTTTCTGGCAGTACATGGTACTTTTAATATTCTTTTTCAACACCATAGCTCAGATTCATCAATTCTTCTACAGTCTCACTTATTCATTATCCAACTAATAAATTCACCTGAGTAGTTTCAACCTATAATTTCAACCTCTACAGATCTTTTGATGTTCTGACTTCATTAACTAATGAATTTACTATTTCTATTGATAATGCAAAGAATGTTAGAAATAAAATCAAGGTCAAGAACTTGCTCATTAAGAAAGTAATTTATCTTCCAAAGTGCTGTTCTTTTGTCTGTCAAATAGGAACACTATTTTAGGTTTAGGATTTTACTGTGCACCTTAGCTGAAAAACTAAAATAATAGAGGTGAAAATGCATTATAATTAGTAATACAAAGACTATAATAATACAAACCTGCCCAACATTGTATTTGGCTGTGCAGTAAAAATGGAGGGGTCTACAACAAATCTAGTATTGTCCACTATGAGTGTCACTCGTTCTGATGTTCTTACATTCCGAGCTCCTTCTTTTGCATTTTCATATACAAATACCATCTCCCCAGATATCTTACAGCTACCATCGGAACTGGACTGACTACTGTTTCTGCTGCTGATTCCAGCACTGCTACTGGAACCATTTGGGGATACTTTTTGAGGACGAGGACTGCTTGGACGTGAGGAACTATGATCTTTTTCTCGTTCTGAAACACAAAGATGTAAACAAAGTTATGCATATTTTCTCTAAAAGACTCAAAATCGAAATAAGCCTTTTAAAATGTTAATTTATAAAAATTGTTTTAATAACAGCATTTCTGGGTTGTCTTCAATTAACAATTATTTTTATAGAACACTATAAACATTAATTTATTTCCCAGGAATAAAACCCAAAACATCTAAGTATTTTCTAAATAAAAAATCTTTGTGGACTTTTTATTGAGTCATGTTGACCTATACTAAGATTCATATTTAGGTAAATTTTATAGCATTATTCCACTTAGAAATAGATCTACAAAAAGAAACAAATATTCTCACAAGCCAAATAAGCACTGAAAATCAGTAAAATGTTGCCGTTACATTCCATTGAGTTGGTTCCAATTCATAGCAACTCTATAGGGTTTCTGAAGAGTAGTCTTGAACCTCCGACCTTGGGGTCTGCAATCCAGTGCTTATCCTACAGTGCCACACCAGAACTCCAAC
>NW_006422177.1:0-1854 GCF_000296735.1 Chrysochloris asiatica | reverse complement strand
CCTTCTGGGAAAACCCCTTCCAAGACTAAAGCTCAAAGGGAATACATGAGCAGGCTTGTAATCTTGCTGGTGACCACATTGGCCTACTAATGAGTGGAAGTGGGAGAAAAGCAGTGATGAAGATGTGGGCTGAATCCAACCATGTTCAATAGACTCTTGTCAACCTGAAGTGAGACCTGGTTGGCCAGCAGTATAACGAGACCTGGGGACTCTGAGCCCATGGACAGGGGCATAGCCACAGAGGGCTAGAGCAGAGAATGAAGTGACCAGATGATATGAAGCGAAGGGAGAGGCACAAGAATACCCATACTTGCAGATAGTACCCATGTGACCTAGATTCAATGGCTGGATGATCAGAACTCAACTAGAAGAAGAAAGAAAAGAAAAAGTGCAATTCATTACAATTTGATGAACTTGACCTATACTTTTGGATGTAGTAGCTTAAAAGAGGGAAGGAATCTTCACAGCAAGGATCATTCCCACCCCCTCTGTACACAGGGTTGATGGGAATGAACAACTTAGGCATTGGTTACCTAAAATGGGGGTGGGACGGGGACTGTAAAGGCACAAAGTGACTGGCTTACAAGTTTTCAAGAGGGAATTTAGTTTCAGAGGGTGCGGAGGAAGGTAGAATCTCCACTGAGTGGTTTTCAACCTGTCTAGATGGGGCTGGTGAAAGGAGATTGGGATAAGACTCTTGTGGTTCAGTAGTGTGTAATTCTTATCAGGACTGATTGCAATTGTTGCAAGTGTAAAGGTAGACATTTTGTAAGAAAAAGAGGGTAGTAGTTGATCTTGCAGTCTAGGAGTGGAGGACCCTGGGACCATAAAGGGAGAAGAGCAGGAGCAGAGTGTGAGACCCTATTTAGAGAAGCAGCAATACCAGAGATGGAGGCAGAAATGGTGACGTGGAGAGAAGGAGTGGCTGGGGACTCTAGATTCATGGAAGGAGAGAGGTTGTGTGCTGGTGTCTGGGGGACAGGCTTGCAGGGTATACCTTTTGGTTGTTTGAATGATTATATATGCCTGAGTGTTTTGGTGTACATCCAAAAACAAACAAACAACAACAAAAACAAAATAGAGGGAATACAAGCAAATAACTGTTGAATGATGATGCATGGAGGGGGTTGTAATCATTGCAACGAAATGAAATACTATAGGATTAGTGTAAAGCTGATGTTCTCCCAGGTAAACTATCACTCAATTCACAATAACAAATGTTTTTTTTTTTTTAATTTGTCATTTGCATAAGGACAAAAATTCAAGAAGGATTTTGAAAGATGAAGGAATAGAAATAAGAAACAGGAGGAAGCGGGATGAGTGATGTTACATTATGGGGAATGCAATCAGTGACATGAGACAAAATGTGTACCAATTGTGGCATGGACACAAATTGTTCTGTAAACCTTCACTCAATTCACATGAAAAGTTAACAAACAAAACATTTCCTAAAAAGTGAATACTAAATCTAGTAGTTTGGCTCTTTTTGCAGATTTCTTCCTCTTGCTCTTTAGCTGGCCAGTGGATTATCACAACACACCGAGGTGTGAGTTGCATATTGGTGTCAGTGGAAATACTTATGACAGTGGGAATTTGGTGTTGTTGTTCTTTTTAAGTGATAAGCAAATTGCAAAATGAGAATCTATGCTGGAAATATATGCTCGATACTACAAAACTAATCAACTCAGTTCAAATAGCAATAATAGTTGATTTATTTTCATTTTACTTGAAAGCTAATTTTTAAAATGTTTGATTAATATTACTAGCACCTAGTTTATATAAGGAGCTCTGGTAGCATAGTGGCTACAAATCGGGCTGCGAACCTTAAGGTCAGCGGTTCAAAACTACCAGCTG
>NW_006422176.1:0-1804 GCF_000296735.1 Chrysochloris asiatica | reverse complement strand
CTGGTAGTTTCGAACCGCTGACCTTAAGGTTCGCAGTCCTTCCTAATTAAGTTCCTACCTGAAAACTTTCGCTTTGTTCCAGTGTGGCTTCCCTTCTACCTTGTTTTACTGTCTGGGTTTTTCAAATACCCCTCAGGCTCTTTCCTGTTTTTTCTCTCCACTCTATCCGTAGGTTGGTTACTCAGGGATGGATTCATCTTCCTGTTAATTTCACATTGCTGTTGTTGTTAAGTGCCGTCGAGTCGATTTCAACCCATAGCGACCCTGTATAGGGTTTCCAAGAAGCAGCTGGTAGGCTTGAACCACTGACCTTGCAGTACAAATGGCTTTGCAGTCTGATGCATTAACCCACAGTGTCACACCAGGATTCCTAATTTCACATAGTTGTAACAAATCAGTACCACTGCTGAAAGGATTGTTGTTTCTAAGTGCCGTTGAGTCGATTCTGACCCATAGCCACCCTGTATAGGGTTTCAAAGGAGCAGTTGGTGAGCTTGAACCACCGACCTTGCAGTTCAAATGACTTTGCAGTCTGATGCATTAGCCCACAGTGTCACACCAGGACTCCAGAAAGGATTGTTGTTGTTGTTGTTGTTAAGTACCGTGGAGTCAGTTCCGACTCATAGCAATCCTGTACAGGGTTTCTGAGGCTGTGAATCTACGGGAGCAGAAAGCCTCATGTTTCTCCCGCAGAACAGCTGGTAGTTTCGAACTGCTGTCCCTGAGGTTCACAGCCCAATTCGTAACCACTACGCTACCAGAGCTCCTTCCATGTGTTCATAGTTCTCTCAAAATCAGCAGGATCAAGGATTTCATGTGAAGTTTGTGGACGTGTTTAGACCCAGTTCTGGTTTTAATAGCAGCTAATCCTTTCTGGAAGGAGCTGTGGTAACTTAGTGGTTACGAATCGGGCTGCTAATCTCAAGGTTGGTAGTTCGAAACTACCAGCCTTTCCGCGGGAGAAAGATGAGGCTTTCTGCTCCCTTAAAGATTTACAGCCTCAGAAACCCTATACAGGGTCTCTATGAGTTGGAACCGACTCCATGGCACATAACAACAACTACATGAACGCATGGAGTCCTAGTGGGTTGCTGGAGGACAAGCATTGGACTGCTAAACGCAAGTCTTTGGTTCAAACCCGTCACTCCTTAGAAACCCTTTGCAGATTACTATGAGTCGGAACCAACTCAATGATCTTAAATCAACCATGACAACATAGCCTAGGACCTGAGATCATGGTTTGGCTTTGCAGGATAAATACTGGACTGTTAACTGTGAGGCGGACAGTTCAAATCTACTAGCCATGCCATAGTAACCAGACTTAATAACATAGCCTAGGCTTCTGGACCAATGTTAACCAAAAAATAAATAAATAAATAAATAAATAAGGTGAGCCACAAATGCAAACCACAGGTGTTAACTTCAGTCAATCAATTGTTATCAAGTCAGTTTCAACTCAGTGGGTTGGAACCATCTCCATGTCACATAACCACCAGACTTTGTTCATGTATTTTGGAGCTCTGTCATTCGAGTCCCATCCATATTTATTATAGTTATGTTCTCTTAGTAAATTGGTCTTTTAATCATTCTATGACTTTCTTCATCTTTTGTGGTGGATTTTGCCTTAAAGTCTTTTTATCAGAGATTAGTATTGCCACTCCTACTCTTCTTGCACCTGACCCAGGCCATGGTGTTTTCAGTAACCTCATATGCATGTGAAAGCTGGACAATGAATAGGGAAGACAGTAGAAGAATTGATGCTTTTGAGTTATGGTGTTGGAGGAGAATATTGAAAGTGCCATGG
>NW_006422175.1:0-1841 GCF_000296735.1 Chrysochloris asiatica | reverse complement strand
ATTTTTGTTTTCTTGACATTGAGATGCAATCCATATCGAAGGCTGTGCTCTTTGATCTTCATAAGTAAATGTTTCAAGTCATATGTAGCTTATCTGAATTGACATATGTAGCTTATCTGAAATTTAAATTTAAGTGGGTGTCATGTATTTTTCTTTGCTAAATATGTCAGCTTGGAAGCTGAGTATCTACTTCTCCAGTGTGGTGACTGCAGTCCTAGTGCTGGCCACCAGTTCCATCCCTAGTTCACTTATATAGTTTTGTCATCATGTTGCTTATGTCTGAAGACCTGTTAATGACCCTCACTGTCATGTCTGTGTGAGTCATGCACCTTGCTCCTTGACCCTATTTCCAGGCATTCTTTTGTCTTCTGGTTTATTTTTGGACTTTTGAATGACCCCATACCACTTTAAAGCTTGTAACAAACTAGAAGTATCTCAGACACTTTTGTGTATCTGAGATATAGTCCACTAAATATATTCTCTACTCTTAGCTCAATTTTATATTTACTTTAGCATATTGATATGGGAGATGGGGTTGGCCATGACTTCCCAACTCTTTGAGCCTCAAATAGAACTTGATGAGAGGAAGGAATCTTTATATGAATACAGACACAGGGAGAATCTACTCTAGCCAAGGACCCGGGATTTACACATATGTATCTCAAACTTTCAATACTTTTTCTCCTCTCTCCAACTCTGAGGGCTGTTTACCTATGTAGAAAAGAACGGATTCTGAATGATAAGATATACCTACAAGTGTAACTTCAAATTTTTAAATGTCAAAATTGGCCACTCATGAACTCTGAATTCACTCTGGTGATTGATTATTTGACTGCTATAAGACAAATCACAATTTCACAACATATCTTAAGTATATGAAAGTAAAAATTAGTTTTATAAATTACTGTTAGCTCAAAGAGCAAGTTAGCAGTGCTATTAACAGAAAAAATAATTTTTAAAACACTTCCTAACAAAATTTAAGGAATTGAACTAAAACTGCCTTCAAAGATAAAATAGCATTCGTTCAGAACAAAAAACATAAAGAAACTAGGTAAAAGACTAGTAAGTAAAACTACTATGTAAAAAGTGATTGCTTCTGAAGAGAAGATAAGCAAACTAAATTAGAGAAAAATTATACTGTTTTTTTTAACAAATTAAGATTTTAGGCAGAGATATACAGCAAAAATGTGATTAAAATGATAAAAGAATGCCAATATACTTGAAAACCTTATTTGAATAATAAATGTTTGACAAAATTAGATTACCAAAATTGACTGAGGAAGAGCTAGAAATTGTAGAGTTAAATAAAAATGGGGAAACTGTATATATCAATTGATTACCTACAAAAATTTTTTCGAAGCATTTCTAAAAATTGATGATTCCTATGCTACAGTAATTATTTTAAAACAAAGAATCTCTAAAACAGGCATTCATACTACAGTCTTCAAATCACAACTGAATCCAGATTAAACACCAACATAAAAACAATACATCAACATACATATACATACATAGAAAAAAATCTAAACATAAAATTCCATAAATGCTTTGAAACAATGATTGACTGCAATAAAAAAGGGTATTCAATAATAAAAAAAAACTCATATGAAAAATATTTAACAATTGTTCAAAAAGTAATATGATAGAACAATTTTAATAGATAATAAAAAAGAATATGGCAAAATTCAATACTCATTCCTAGATAATTTTTAAAGAGAATTTATTAAGAATGTGTATCGTAAGGTGGGCCACCACTCGTCTGTCTGTCGTGCTGTGATGGTTTGAGTTGCTGTGATTCTGAGGGCTATGCCACCGGTGTTTTAAATAACCAGCAGGGTCAC
>NW_006422174.1:0-1797 GCF_000296735.1 Chrysochloris asiatica | reverse complement strand
CATAACTCAAAAGCATCAATTCTTCTATGGTCTTCCTTATTCACTGTCCAGCTTTTGCATGCATATGAGGTTATTGAAAATACCATGGCTTGGATCAGGCGCATCTTAGTCCTGAAGCTAACATCTTTGCTCTTCAACACTTCCAAAAGGTCTTGTGCAGCAGATTTGCCTAATGCAAATCATTGTTTGATTTCTTGACTGCTGCTTCTGTGAGTGTTGATAGTTGATCCAAGAAGAATGAAATACTTTTAACTTCAATCTTTTCTCCTTTGATAAGAATGTTGTTTATTAGTCCAGTGGTGAGTATTTTTGTTTTCTTTACACTGAGATGTAACCCATACCGAAGGCTGTGATCTTTGATCTTTATCAGTAAATATTTCAAGTCCTCTTCACTTTCAGCAAGCAAGGCTGTATCATCTGCATATTGTACCACTCATCTGTCAGTTTGTGGTACTGTGGTGGCTTGTGAGTTGCTTTGATTCTGAAAGCTATGCCACTGATATTTAAATATCAGCAGGATCACCCATGGTAGACAGGTTACAGATGAGCTTCCAGACAAAGACAGACTAGGAAGAAGGAGTGACAAACTGCTTCCAAATACTTAGTCACTGAAAACCTTATGAATAGCAGAGAAACACTGTCAGTACAGACAGCGCTGTACTTCAAGACAATGATCTTAACTATTCTTTTTGATGATTTCTCTAAAATTTCTCATTCTTTGCAAAGTAAGCCATCTGATATTATGATTTAAAATTGTCAATAGGAGTCCATTTCAGCTCACTACTGGCTAAAATATTGATATTTATGAGTTTGACTTCATCTTTGACACATTTTACTAGATTCATACTTCAACTTTCCATGCCCCTTTTATTAATGATGGTTATGTGCTGTGGAGTCAGTTCCAACTCTTAGTGAGCCTGCACAGGGTTTCCAATGGTGTAAATCTTTGGGAGCAGAAAACCTCACATTTGTCCCGTGGAACCGCTGGTAGTTTCAAACTGCTAGCCTTGTGGTTTATAGCCTGATCCGTAACCACTACAGTACCATTATTAATAGATAGTTGCAATTGTTTCTTCTCATTTTGAATTGTGTCCCATTACCAAATGAAGGTCCTGAAAGATTTACTCCATTATTGTCATCTTGGACAAATTTATTTTGAGGAAGCATTTCCTATTCATTCTTAATTTGACTCACTTCCAACCTGAGGGCTCATCTTTCTGCACTGTGTCTGACAATGTTATGCTACTTTTCTTCAGTTTTTCTGTGGCTGCACATTCAGAAACAGTCTGCCTCTTGTTCTTCCTAGTCTATCTTGGTCTGGAAGCTCCTCTGAAACCTGTCCACCATGGTTGATCCTAGTGGTATATAAAATACCAGTAGCAAATCTTCCAGCATTAGAGCAACATACAAGCCACCAGAATACAATAAACTGACAGATGAGCAATAGGACATAGCTCTAGGTGCCAGTATTTTTAATTAAGATGAACAGGTGTTTTAATCTCATACAATACAGCAGAAAAACAAAAACAATTAAATAAGAGATAATCCAAACAAGAATATAAAGTAATGATTCATTTTGAATAAAAAATTGATACAGGATAATACTGAGATTAGGAAAATTGATTTTTGAGGTAATGCCTATAAAGTTTTTGTTTTTGCTTTTTTTTTATAGCCATTGTTTTGATTTTACTGCTTTTATAGTTCTCTTTTTAATAAAAGCAAATATTTTAAAGTACAGTGTGTCCTTTTTTTTTTTTTTTTTATAAACTCCCCACACTCCCTTATACCTAGACATTT
>NW_006422173.1:0-1857 GCF_000296735.1 Chrysochloris asiatica | reverse complement strand
CTCATTAGGGGACTTCCTCTTTTTCTCTGACCCTCCACCTTACCAAACATGATATCCTTCTCTAGCGACTGCTCCCACCTGACAATATGCCTGAAGCATGAGAGACAAAGTTTGGCCATCTTGGCCTGCAAGGAGCACTCTGGCTGCACTTCTTCCTACACAGATCTGTTGATTCTATGGGCAGCACATGGCACTTCCAGTATTCTCCTCCAACACCATAACTCAAAAGCACCAATTTTTCTACGGTCTTCCATACTCACTGTCCAATTTTTGCATGCATATGAGGTTATTGAAAACACCATGGCTTGGGTCAGGCGCACCTTAGTCTTCAAGCTGACATCTTTGCTCGTCAACACTTTAAAAGGTCTTGTGCAGTAGATTTGCCTAATGCACTCAACCAAAAAGAAGAAAGAACAAAAATTAACACATTAATATAGCATCTACAACAGTTAGAAACAAACCAACAGAGGGAACCTACAGCAACCAAAAAAAGGAAAGAAATAATAAAGATTAGAGCAGAAATAAATGAGATAGAAAACAGAAAAACTATAGAAAGAATCAACAGGACAAGACGCTGGTTCTTTGAAAGAATTAACAAAATTGACAAAGCATTGGCAAACCTAACAAAAGAAAAAAGGGAGAAGACACAAATAACACACATTGAAACTACATGGGTGATGTCACAATGGAACCAAAAGAAATCAAAAGGATAATAACAGAAACTATGAAGAGATGTACTACAACAAATTTGAAAACTTAGAAGAGATGGATACATTTTTAGAAAAACACAACCTACCTAAATGTACACACAGTGAAGTAGAACACCTGAACAGACCCATAACAAAAGAAGAAATTGGTCAGGTCATCAAAAACTCCCAAGCAAAAGAAGTCCAGGCCCAGATGATTTCACTGGTGAGTTCTACGAAACACTCAGGGGAGAACTGTCACCAATTCTACCCAAATTATTCCAAAGTATAGAGGAGGATGGAATACTTCCTAATACATTTTATGAAGCAAGTATAACCCTCATACCAAAACCAGGGAAGGACATCACTAAGAAAGAAAATTATAGACTAATTCCCTCATGAACATAGATGCAAAAATTCTTAACAAAATCCTAGCCAACAGAATTCAGCAGCACATCAAAAAGACAATACATCATGATCAAGTGGGAATCATATCAGGTATGCAAGGATGGTTCAACATTAGAAAAACAATCAACGTAATCCACCATATAAATAAGAAAAAGGAAAAGAACCACATGATCATATCGATTCATGCAGAAAAGGCATTTGACAAAATCCAACAACCATTCCTGATAAAAACATTCAACAAAGTAGGAATTGAAGGGAAATTCCTCAACATAATTAAGAGCATATATACAAAACAAACAGCTTACATTACTCTCAATGGAGAGAAACTGAAAGCCTTCCCTCTGCTAACATGAATCAGACAAGGATGCCCTTTGTCAACACTCTTATTCAATATTGTGCTGAAAGTCTTAGCAAGAGCTACACGGCAAGACAGGGAAACTAAAGGCATC
Source organism: Chrysochloris asiatica (assembly GCF_000296735.1). Taxonomy (NCBI): domain Eukaryota; kingdom Metazoa; phylum Chordata; class Mammalia; order Afrosoricida; family Chrysochloridae; genus Chrysochloris; species Chrysochloris asiatica. The sequence goes on along the minus strand of NW_006422173.1, from coordinate 314 downwards.
AAAATTGGCAAAGAGGAAGTAAAACTCTCCCTTTTGACAGACAATATGATTCTATATGTAGAAAACCCCAAAGACTCAGTAAAAAAGCTACTAGACCTCATTGGAAGATTCCCAAAGGATTAAAGACCTAAATGTGAATCCCAGAATTATCAAGGCCATCAATGAAAAATTAGGGACAAATATGAGGGCATTAATTCAAGGAATACACATACTACCAAACATTTTGAAAATTACACAAACAAAAGTAGACAAAATATATGATTGGGACATACTAAAAATTAAATACTTATGTGCATCAAAAGACTTCACCAGAA
>NW_006422172.1:0-1860 GCF_000296735.1 Chrysochloris asiatica | reverse complement strand
TGCTATTCATAAGGTATTCAGTAAATAAATATTCAGAAGTAGTTCATCACTCTTTCTTCCTAGCCTGTGTTCATCTGGAAGCTCATCTGAATGCTGTCCATTATGGGTGACCCTGCTGGTATTTAAAATACCAATGCATTGCTTCCAGAATCACAGTAACTCACAAGCCACCACAGAATGACACACTGACACATGAGTGGTGACCGTTTAGAGTTCTAGCACTATCCTCTGAGCCTGCTTGGTCCGGTATTCTGTGTTGTTGCTGACAGAGCTCTTCACTGAATGCCTTTTGTGCATTGTGATCATATGTTACTTCTTGAAATTGTTGAATATTGACCAAGTCTTTTTGGTACAGTGACTGTGTTTTTCTTCCAGCTTCTTTTTATGCTTGCTGCATCATTCAATATTTTGTCCAAGTTGTTGCTGTTGTTAACTGCCATCAAGTTGGCTCTGACTCATAGCAATCCTGTATAGGGCTTCTGAGGAATGACTGGTGAGCTTAAATTGCCAACCTGTGGTTCAAACCAACTTTGCAGTCCAGCACATTAACCCACAGTGCCACACCACAGTGCCACACCACACCACAACAATATTGCAGCCCACCACCTTTTTTCTTCAGTTTTTGCAACTTGAGAAATGCTGAGTATGTTCTTCCCTTTTGGTTTTCTAACTCCAGATCTTAACACATTTCATTATATCTTACTTTGTCATCTTGAGCTTCCCTTTAATGTTTCCTGTTCAACTCTTTCACTTCATTTCTTCCAATCATTTTAGCTTCCCTGCCTTTAAGAGCAAGGTTCAAAGTTTGTTCTGACATCCATTTGGGGCTTTCCTTTCTTTCCTGTCTTTTTAATGACCATTTGCTTACTTACATTAGGTTCCCTAAAAGAAGCTTTGGCAAAAGCCATTCAGGGAACTCCCACTGTTCTGCTCCCTAAGCTTATGCCTGGTGAAGTACAGTATCCTGTAATGTGGTTAACACAACTTTGTCCTAATCAGGGTCTCCACCAGCCAGCACGTCTTGATATGATCAGCTCTGTTCTTGTTAGGATGTATATTCCATCCTGAACCAGATGTTGCTCCACGTTCCTATAAAACAAATCATTTTCAGACATTGTGCTCAGTCCTGTGCCTTGCCAAACACTAGGCAAAAGCCCGATGGTCTTTATCCACGCTGGCCCCTTACAAACCAGAATCTCAATGCTCAGTCCAAATCTCCTTGAGCATTGCCACTATTTCACAATGGAGGACTCAAATTGATGGCTTCTGAAAACACAAACGGATTGCTTATAAGAAGTTTTATGGAGTCCTAGTATGGCACTGTGTGTTAATGTTCTGGAATGCAATGTAAGTTTGAACAAGGTCAGTGGTTAAAGCTCACCAGACATGCCTTATAAACTCTATGCAGGGTTGCTTTGAGTTGGAACCCACTCAACGGCACTTAACTACAACAAAACCCTTTCCAGCTCTAAAAAGTTCTCTGTGGACTTCTGGCACTTCCCTTACCAGGCAGCTCAGGTAGGACAAGCTCCAGGGAAAAGGGGTGGAATTGCACAAAGAAAACCTCCGTCTAGCAGACAAACAGCCTTTGAGCAAACATAAGATCTTATATTTCAACATTCTGAACTCGTTTTTTTTTTTAAAGATCAAATTGCTGAGGAAGTACAGGCATTTTGGGCTTTTGCCTGCCTGCATGCAGCTCTGGCTCCCGTGCAGGCGAGTGCCTCTGCCCCCTGCAGAGCTTGGAGTGCAGGGCTAGAGCAACCCCATTTAGAAGGCTGCATTTCCAGAGGAGAGGAAGCAAAAACTAACAAAGCCAAATAAATAGAGAGGGATATCAGTGCAGATATCAGGAAATTC
>NW_006422171.1:0-1860 GCF_000296735.1 Chrysochloris asiatica | reverse complement strand
ATTAGCCCTGGAAACTGCTGTGTGAGGATACCGTGTGCTGGGAAGCAGGCATCATGAGTGGAGGCTACATTCACAGCAAACAGTCCCCAGTACAGGGAAATGACAGCAACAAGGCAGAGCACAGCTAGCCAGAGAGTGACACTCCCTCCTCACCCTGTAACTGCCCATTACCAGGGATTGACAGACTATTAGAGAATGTCACTGCAGAGGAGCAGACTCCACAGTCAGCACCCTAGGGTCCTCTTGGGGCACCATGGGGATCAGCTTGCATCTGTCAGCTCTCCTTCTGATCCACACTGAGAACTGCTGTCTAAGCCTGCTGTGTGCTAGGGAGCAAGCATCGTGAATGGAGGTTACAGCCACAGTCAGCATACTATGGTGTGGTCTAGCAACAAGACAGTCCTTTCTAGGAGTTCTACAGAATGTGACAATTCCTCTCTCAGCCAGTAACTGCTATCCACTGTTGTTGTTATTAAGTGCCTGTCAATTGGTTAGGACTCAAAGCAAATCTGCAAATAGGTTCTGAAGACCAGCTAGTGGGCTTCAACTGCCAATCTTGTGGCTCAAACTGATCGTGCAATCCAGCACATTAACCCTCAGCACCACATCAGGAGTCTACTAGATGGATACAAATTCCTACAAAAGACCCTAGAGGGGAACTAGTATGAGGGAAACTAAGAAGAAACTGTCCCCTCACCCTATAGTCATCACAGTGTAAGTGGGACCTAAACCAAGGTGATAGATCCTTTGGATGTTTTTCTAACATCTGACAACCTATGTCTCCTGAAACAGCAGACAGACTGCAGAGATTTCCCTGAAAGCCAGCTCAGACAGAAGCAGGCCCACAGAATTGGAAATGATGCCTTAGGAAAACAAGAAGGCAATAATCAAACTCATAGTGGGCTCCCTGGGTTTGGGTTCTCTACCTGAAAGCAAGGTCGCACAAATAGAGCAGTGAAACAAGCCCTAATCAGAGAGCAGGAGGTGTGAGCTCCCAGGTAGTTGGTGTAATTACATATCATACTCAGAGTTGTGGCGCCACCTTGTGGACAGAATGAGCACAGCATGTTATTTGCTGCTGTTAGTGGTATGGAGTGAATTCTGACCCATAGACTCTGTATAGGGTTTCCATGGAGCAGCCTGTAAGCTTGAAAGACCCACCTTGCAGTTCAAAGGACTGTGCAGTCTGACACCCACAGCGCCACACCAGGATTCCTACTTGGGAGAGGTGAAACACTGAAAACCAAAACCCGAATCTTTCAAATCCTAATTATAAAGGGAGGGAAAGTGAAGCAGAGAAAACAATAAATAAAAGTTGCTGACCACCTAAAATGTTTATTTAAAAAATGCAGACAAAACCACCAAATACTGGGGAGAACTAGAAAAGTTAAACTCCTGAAAATTCCAATGCCACAGCAAAACCAAGACACACCCAAATAACAGGGAAACAATGATCCCTCAGTGAGCATGACCAAGGCAATGACAACTCACAGGCATGACCTAAGAATGGAAACGATTAGGAAGACTGTAATACAACAACACTAAACATACTGAAAGAATCCAGGAAAGTATCAACAAAGAGTTAAAAGACAAAAAACTACAAAAATAAAATGCTCGTCTGAAAAAAAATATTGCAACCATAGAACAATAACTGAAATGAAAACTCCAATAGAAGGATTACAAAGAGATTGAATCAAGCTGAAGGATCAGTGAAGTTGAGGATAACTAGTTTAAATGGCAGACGCTGAAGAATAACAAGAATGGAGACACAAGAAGGCTGTTGTTGTTGTTATGTGCCGTGGAGTCGGTTCCGACTCATAGCAACCCCGTACAGGGTTTCTGAAGCTGTAAATCTTTACG
>NW_006422170.1:0-1861 GCF_000296735.1 Chrysochloris asiatica | reverse complement strand
CTGCTCCTTCTCTCAATGTCCCCATCTCTGCCTCCATCTTCGGTGTTGCTGTTTCTCTAGATAAGGTCTCTCATTCCACTGTGCTCTTCTCCCTTGATGGTCTTTGAGTCCTTTGTTTCTGGACTGTAAAATTAACCACTCCCCCATTTTTGATACAAAACTTGTACCTTTACAATTGTGACAGTCGCAATTAATCATGATAACTATCACTCATTATTGAATCATAAGAATTTTATCCCTGTCTCTTTTAACCAGACCCATCTAGACAAGATAAAAACTATTTAGTAGGGGCTCTTTCTTCCCACAAACACTCTTAAACTAACCCCCCTTTAAAACCTTGCAAGTCAGTTGCTTCGTGCGTTTATCGCCCCCTCATTTTAGGTAGCCAGTGTTTAAATTCCCTGTCCCTATCTACCCTGTATACAGAGGGAACAGCATTGATACTTGATGTGAAGACTCCTTCCCTCTCATTAGTATTTAGAATTACTACCTCCATAAGTATAGGGTCAAGTTCATCAAATTGTAGCAATTTACCCTCATTTCCTTTATCAAAAATGGTGTGTGTGTGTTTTTTTACCTTCCTCTAATTGAGTTCTGATTATCAAGCCATCAAGGCTAGGTCGAATGGGTACTCTCTGTAAGTTTGGGTGTTCTTGTGCATCTCCCCTCACTTCACATCAGCTGGACACTTCACTCTCAGCTCTAGCCCTCTGTGGCCATGTCCTTGTCCATGGGCTCATGTGTCCCAGGTCTCACCATACTTTGGACCAACCAGCATTTCCTCTTCTCTCTCTCATCTCCAGGTCAATGGGAGTCTATGGACCGTGGCTGAACTCAGCCCATTTCTTCGTTGCTGCAAGGAGCTCTGGTAGTGTAGTGGCTACCAATTGGGCTGTGAACCTCAGGGTGAGCAGTTCGAACCTACCAGCTGTTCTGCGGGAGAAAGATGAGGTTTTCTGCTCCCGTAAAGATATACAGCCTCAGAAACAGGGTCGCTATGAGTAGGAACTGAATCCATGGTACATAAGAACAATAACAGCATTCACTAGTAGACCAATGTGGTTGTCAGCAAGCTTACATGCCTGCTCATGTGTTCCCTTTGAGTTTCAGTCTTAGAGGGTGGTTTGTCCTGAAGGAACTTGATTACTTGCTTATTCTTGTAGTAGCCAGTCATAATGCCATTTTTGTTTTGGGTTTTTCCTGATGATCTTTCTTTGAAGATATATCTTCTATTGCTCTAGCTGTCCCAGGCTGGTCTGCTTGTTCTTCTAGTGGGAATGTACCACCTCAGAAGGTTCTGGATGGGGTTCAGGATTCCTCCTAAGTTCCTATACAATGCAAAGGCTCTGCAAGAGGCCTATTTCACTGGGCAAGTTCTAGAACACCTTTTAGTTATTCCAATCAGTTACAGGCTGAAGACAGGCTTATAAGCTTTTTGTAATTATGTTTCCTGACATTCCTTTCTATCCCACTCAAGCGTCTATTTTACAATAGTAAGCAAGGGAAACAAATATTCGTAAGACAGTCAAGCATCTTAGTATTATTTACCCTTTTCAAACTATGCCTAGATCCCTGTATCATGGAGCCCTGCTGTTCCAAGGTTGAACATGCATCACTATTTATCTCTGTCCCATTTAGCCCATGCAAACCTGTCTCAGTGTTCCCCTATCTACCTTGTTCTTCCACCGCCTCCCCCTCATAATATTAAGCTTAAAACATCCTGCACAGATCATCCTGCGAAAGAAAAAATAATAAAGCATAAATACGTATATTGTTAACTGTGTTGAGTTGGTTCCGACTCAGAGTAACCTGACGCACAACAGAACAAAACAGTGCCCCATCCTGCGCCAACCTCACAATT
>NW_006422169.1:0-1861 GCF_000296735.1 Chrysochloris asiatica | reverse complement strand
CTGGGACCATCCCCTGAGCCTGCTTGGTCGGGTATTCTGTGTTGTTGTTGGCGGAGCTCTCTGCTATATGTCCACCCAATCGCCATCTTGTTTGTTCTCCCTCCTTCCATTTTCTTTTGATAATAATTGCATCTTTCACTATTGACCCATATCCTTCAATATTGCAAAGTCAAGGCTTGAATTTCTTCTTCATTTCCCTCAGCTTGAGAAATGCTGAGCATGTTCATCCCTTTGGTTTTCTAACTTCAGATATTTAAATATTTATTATAATATTTAACTTTGTCTCCTCAAGGTGCCTTTCTGTTCAGCAATTTTACATCCTCATTTCTTCAATATGCTTTAGAATCCCTAGGTTGGAGAGCAGGTATCAGTCTCTTATGTTTGATGACATGGGCCTTTTCCATGGTCTCTTCTCACAGATGTAGTCTATTTGATTTCCATGTATTCCATCTGGGAAGATCCATGTGTATAGTCATCTTTTATGTTGTTTAAAAAAGGTATTTGCGAGGACTTCCAGCACTTCTCTGACCAGGCAGCACAGGTAGAGCAGGCTCCATAGAAAATGGGGGGTGGTATCGCACAAAGGAGGCCCCCGTTTAATAGACAGACAGCCTTTGAGCAAACATAAGACTTTTGTTTCAACATTCTGAACTTGCTTTTTTAAAAGATCAAATTGCTGAGGAATTACAGGCATTTTGAGCTTTCACCTGCCTGCATTCAGCTCCCACTCCAGGAACTGCCTCCGCCCCCTACAAAGCTTAGAGTGCAGGGGCTGGAGCAAGCCGGTTCAGAAAGCGGGCGCTTCCAGAGGAGAGAAGTATAAACAAGCAAAGCCACAGGAGCTGACATAGCCCTTTCCAAAGGGGTTTCCTTGCCATAGTAAGCGATATCAGCATGGATATCAGGCAAGTCAGGGTACCCATGGTAAAGAGAGACAGAGAGGCATTTTTTACATCATCAGACACAGATGCCACCTGCCTGCAGCCACTACCCTCCTCCCACTCCTCCACTGCCTCGGCCTAGACCAGCCCTCTGCCCAGCCTCCGAGGCTCAGGCCTGCCCAAGGCCCAGGCCCGCCCACTGAGGCCCAGGCCAGCCCCCCACCCCAACCCCACCCCCGGCACAGGCCCGCCCACTGAGGCCAAGGCCCTCCCAAGGCCCAGACACACCCACTGAGGCCAAGGCCAGCCCTGAGCCCCAACCTTCCCACAACCCAGCAGCAGAGGCCCAGACACAACCAAAGCCCAAATTGTCAGCCTTGCAGTGTTCTGATTTTATTCTTTTCTTTGGTGTCAGGTAATTGGTGCACTCACTGTTTGCCCACCTCTAATTTGGTAAATGGAGGAAGGGCCTCACCACAGGTGGTTTCCTCTGCCAAGAATCCGCACAGACACTCAGCCCAAGCTGAGACACTGATGTGTTTCCCTTTTGGGTTGCTTTTTACCATGGGTAGCAGAGGAGTCCCGCTGTAGCTCTGTGGGTTAATGCACCAGACTGCAAAGCCTTTTGAACTGCAAAGTCAGTGGTTCAAGCTCACCAGCTGCACCTTGGAAACCCTATACAGGGTCGCTGTGGGTCAGAGTCGACTCCACAGAACTTAACAACAAGGAGAGGAGAACAGACGGGACTAAAAGAGAGTTAGGGCATTAAAGACATACTTATATTAAGCTACATATTTCTTTTCTTTTTCCTCTTTTTCTTCTGCCGCTCCTCTCCCTTTTTTGTGATTAGAGACTGCCATATTCAATCTTGTTTTTGCTGTTGCTACATTTTTTTCGTCTGTTTTTCTTTTTTCTTTTTACTCTTTGTTCTCTTTCTCTCATTTTTGTTTTTGTTTTTGATTTTGATTTTGTTTTTTTGT
>NW_006422168.1:0-1863 GCF_000296735.1 Chrysochloris asiatica | reverse complement strand
GTCACACTATGACAGTGAGAAAGGAGAATTTGGAGGTTTTGGCTCAGTTAGTGGAAAAATTGAAATAGAAATCAAGATCAACCATGAAGGAGAAGTAAACAGGGCCCGTTATACGCCCCAGAACCCTTGCATTATTGCAACAAAGACTCCATCCAGTGATGTTCTTGTTTTTGACTACACAAAACACCCTTCTAAACCAGACCCTTCTGGAGAGTGCAACCCAGATCTGCGCCTCCGTGGACATCAAAAGGAAGGCTATGGGCTTTCTTGGAATCCAAACCTCAGTGGGCACTTGCTTAGTGCTTCAGATGACCATGTGCGTATCCTTCCCATTTTGAAACAAATTTGGGCTTCCTGTTGATAGTTTCTTTTAGAAGTTGGGGTGGGGGAGGAAATTGTCCTTTTATAAAATGGTTACTTTTTTAATTTAAGACCATCTGCCTGTGGGACATCAGTGCTGTTCCAAAGGAAGGAAAAGTGGTGGATGCAAAGACCATCTTTACTGGACACACAGCAGTAGTTGAAGATGTTTCTTGGCATCTGCTCCATGAGTCTCTGTTTGGGTCTGTTGCTGATGATCAGAAACTTATGATGTGAGTAGAATCCTTTTTCTTCTTCATATATTAAGTTTTTGTGTTTAGTCACCCATTTCAAATTGTTTTATTTTCTGTTTCTTTTTTTTTTTTTTACTAAAGCTGGGATACTCGTTCAAATAATACTTCCAAACCAAGTCACTCAGTTGATGCTCACACTGCTGAAGTGAACTGCCTTTCTTTCAATCCTTATAGTGAATTCATTCTTGCCACAGGATCAGCTGACAAGACTGTTGCTTTGTGGGATCTAAGAAATCTGAAACTTAAGTTGCATTCCTTTGAATCACTTAAGGATGAAGTATTCCAGGTTCAGTGGTCACCTCACAATGAAACCATTTTGGCTTCCAGTGGTACTGATCGTAGGCTGAATGTCTGGGATTTAAGTAAAATTGGAGAAGAACAATCCCCAGAAGATGCAGAAGATGGGCCACCAGAATTATTGTTTATTCATGGTGGTCACACTGCCAAGATATCTGATTTCTCCTGGAATCCCAATGAACCTTGGGTGATTTGTTCTGTATCAGAAGATAATATCATGCAAGTGTGGCAGATGGCAGAGAACATTTATAATGATGAAGACCCTGAAGGGAGTGTGGATCCAGAAGGACAGGGGTCCTAGATATGTCTGTACTTGTGATTTTAGACTCCCCTTTTTTCTCTCAACCAAGAGATTGATTTTAACACTGGTTTTGAGACAAGACTATGTTTGGCTATCCCTCTATAGGTACCATCAACAGTGCTATTAGCCCAAACAGCGGGTGTTTTCTAAATGTTAACTGGGAGACTTGATTTAGCAAAGCCACAGACTTATATTTAAATTTTCTTCAGGAATTTTCTAGAAACAAACCCAGGTCTGAAGTAGCCACAGAAAGGGGAATACTTGTGTGTGGTTATTTTTCTTCTTAAGCTATAATCCCCAGTTTTTCAGATGCATTTTTAAGTAAAGGCTAGAGTGGGTAAGGAATATAGCCAAGGGAGGTAGGTGTCTGAGCCATGAAGTATAATACTGCAAGATGTCATTTTTATTCAGGAAACAGGGGAGATTCAAGTCATATAGATTGCTACTCTAAAATCCTCACACCTGACTTGCCATGATGCACATTTTTCCTGTGTACACCAGTCTCTCCGTTCCTTCAGTTAAGTCAAAATTTTATTTTCCATGTTCCTCTTTTCCCATATATTTTTGCTTGTTAGTGTATTTCTTATACTGATTTCATATTATTTCTTTCCTTTCTGTGAAATGGTTGGTTTTGTTTTTGTTTTGTTTTTT
>NW_006422167.1:0-1835 GCF_000296735.1 Chrysochloris asiatica | reverse complement strand
GAGAAAAGATTGAAGTTGTCAAGGACTTCATTCTTCTTGGATCAACTATCAACACTTACGGAAGCAGCAATCAAGAAATCAAATGATGTATTGCATTAGGCAAATCTGCTGCACAAGACCTTTTTAAAATGTTGAAGAACAAAGATGTCAGCTTGAGGACTAAGTAAGGTGTGTCTGACCCAAGCTATGGTATTTTTAATAATCTCATGTGCATAAAAGCTGGACAGTGAGTAAAGAAGACCATAGAAGAATTGATGCTTTTGCGTGATGGTGTTGAAGGAGAATGTTGAAAGTTCTATTCTGTACACGTGGGGTTGCCATGAGTCCATAGTATGGGGATATTTAAACACTTAATTTAAAGCATAAAGGAGTTTCTAATAACACTATTTTACTTTGGTATTGTAACTTTTTCTTTTTAAAGTACCATTTATCTGAGTCCTGGTGTGGCACTGTGGGTTAATGCGCCAGACTGCAAAGCCATTTGAACTACAAGCTCGATGGTTCAAGCTCACCAGTCGCTCCTTGGAAACCCTATGCAGGGTCGCTATGGGTCGGAACCAACTCAACGGCACTTCACAACAATCTGACATCATTTCATTGTCATAATTTTGTTAAGTAGGGAGGTGAATACACATTTAGCAGATGGAGGAGCCAAGATTCAGTAAGTCCCAGTGAATGGCTGCAATGAAATCTGTTCCTTTACCAGGCTTTTTGTCTTAGTTCTTTGGAAAAACTGCTTGAGATTCCAGCGTTCCCCCCACCCCCATCCCCACCCCCCAAGCCTTGAGGAGATACCTTTGCCCTAGTTTTTCTACCCAAGAGGGTCTGTTACTTTTGCCAGCTTGATGAACATTTCCTGGATTAGCTGTAAACAACTTGGTTTGATAGTTTTTGTCTGGTCCTAGGCTGTAGCCTGCCCTGTGATTAGTATGCACATTGTAGGATTGGTCAAAAGAATATACAATGAGGTAAGTTGCAATACAGCAACACCTACAATGCAATGAAGTGTCTGTGGTTCTACTGAGAAGGGATTGGTCAATTTGTGGCCCTGGTGGGAATATTATTCCTTGAAATTCACAAGGAGTTTGTGTATTTAAGCAGATAACCAAACAGGTTTTTTTGGGAGACAGAAAGCAGATGGAGTAGAAGGAAGAAAGCAGAAAGACCAAGATAGAGAGCAGGCAAGGAACTTCCTTAAAGAGCTGTAATACTAGTTAAGGCCTGTGAGATTGTAGAAAGTGAGAGGCCTGGGAAGAGTCCAGTGGCAGAGCTGGTAGTGACAGATGGCAGGGCCAAGACGAGCCTGTCCTCAGGGGACTGACAAGAGCTGAGAGAGCTGTCCAGCACTGAAGACAGGAGACTTTGTGTAAATGCTTCCTGATCCAGATTCCTGTAAGTATGATCTGTGAGTTCTGTGTGCCCATCTCAACAGATTGTCGAACTCAAAAAGGTAATAAAGAGTGAAATAGAGGGACAGTAAATTTCAAGGTAAAACAAATTGTTTTATATTGGGGAAGAAATTAATAAATTACAGGATAACCTCAAAGAAAATTAATAAACCTCATCAAAATAAAAAAGAGAAAGTCAGAAACATTTAGTAAGTATTAAAACAACAGCAATGAAGACAATGAAAATAAACCACTCAAACAGAATGACCTCAGTGTAGAAAATTACATGGAACAAAGAAACCAGCAACATCATAATAGAAACACACAGTAAAAATGACAGCAATTAATTCATACCTATTGATTGTTGTGTTGTTAGGTGCCATTAAATTGGTACCGACTCATAGCGACCTTATGCCCAGCAGAACGAAACACTGCCTGATCCTGGGC
>NW_006422166.1:0-1807 GCF_000296735.1 Chrysochloris asiatica | reverse complement strand
TAAAACCTTCAAGTTTTTTCATTCATCATATACCTACTGACATCAAGGAGTCCTAGTGGGTACCTGCAGAATAAGCACTAGATGCTATCCAAAGGGTCAGTAGTTTAAATCCACTAGCTGTTTTTTGGAAATCCTATGCAAGGTCACTGTGATTTGGAGTTGTCTTAGCATTAACAACAACAGCTTGTCAATTTTGACTCAAGTCAAATTTTGACTCAAATTTCCTTATAGAACTGAGTAAACTGCTTTTTAGGGTTTCAAAGACAACAAATATTTATGGGAGCAGACAATCTCATCTTTTTTTCCACAGAGTGGCTTGTGGGCTTGAACCGCTAGATTTACGGTTAGTAGTCTAATACTAAGCTCATTGTACCATCATTTGTTGTTGTTGTTGTTGTTAAGTACCATGGAGTCGGTTCCGACTCATAGCGACCCTGCACAGAGTTTTCTGAGGCTGCAAATCTTTACAGGAGCAGAAAGCCTCATCATTCTCCCACGGAACGGCTGGTAATTTTGAACTGCCAACCTTGAGGTTAGCAGCCCGAGTCATAACCACTATATTACCAGAGCTCCTTTATCTAGGAATCAGCAATATACTTATTTTAAAAATTGATTAATATATGCAATACTTTTTTGCTTGAAAAAGTTTTCTTGTCTTTTAAATATTTAATTGACAATTTGCTTTTTGTCTCAAGTTTTAGAACTGATTCGCAGCTGGACATTCATGAGGCCTCTTTGTTCCCATTAATAAATATCTTGTCTTCTAGTTGATTCTGACTCACAGTGTATACCCTGTGTTGTTGTTGTTAAATGCCACTGAGTTTGTTCTGACTCATAGAAACCTTGTGTAGAGTTTCCAAGGAGCAGCTGGTGGGCTTGAACTGCCAACCTTTTGGTTCATACAGCACCACATCAGGAGTCCAGTATATACCTTATATGATAGGGTATAACTGCCCAATAAGGTTTCCAAGGCTGCAGTCTTTATAGAATTACATTGCCACATCTACCTCCTGTGGAAAGGCTGTTGAGTTTAAACCTTCCACCATACAGTTGTGGTACCATAGGAAAAGCAATCAAACTCATGGTCAATTCGAACCACAAAGTTGATGGTCCAAACTCACTAGCAGTGCATAAGACATCCTATACAGAGTCACTATGATTTAGAACCAATTCAACAACAACAATACAATTAGCAGCCCATCCCTTAACCAGTGTACCACAGGACCCTTTTGACAATTAATGAATCCTCCAAATACAAATCTGTCTTTAACAATGTCTTTCTTTTTCTTTTCCCAAGACACTCACATACCTCTACAACAGACAACTTCTTCATTGTTATATCTTAGGTATTACCATTTCCCTTCTGATGGTATCTCTGAGTTAACATCGCTTTCTTTTAAGACCTAATCCTTCTGAAATTCGGGTGAATTGAAACTCCTCAGTCCATTAAGTCTTGCAATTATTTACTCATTTGTGAGACTCCAGGGACCAGTCACTGGAGAAGGATATCATTTTTGGTAAAGTGGAAGGTCTGAGAAAAAGAGGAAGACCTCCATTTAGATGGATTGGCACAATGGTGGAAGTGATGGGCTCAGGCATATCAACTGTGAGGTTGGCCCAAGACCAGGAAGCATTTCGTTCTGTTGTGCGTATGGTTGTTATGAGTCCATATCGACTCAATGGTACCTAGCGACAACAAGTAGAGATCTAAGAAAAAAAATCAGTATTTATTCCAATGTTGTGAACAGTGTAATTGATATCCTATGTCATTGGTGTATAAATTATATTTTGTAATAAATCAGGTAAA
>NW_006422165.1:0-1863 GCF_000296735.1 Chrysochloris asiatica | reverse complement strand
TCTGAAACCTTTCCACCATGGGTGACCCTGCTGGTTATTTAAAACACCGGTGGCATAGCCCTCAGAATCACAGCAACTCAAACCACCACAGCACGACAGACAGACGAGTGGTGGCCGTTTGGTTTTATGGAAGAGTTGAGAACACAACAAAACTGTAAGAAGAAACTCAGAATCTGGGAGGTCAGTGTATGATCAAAGCAATTACAGTGTAAAAGAAGGTACATATGTAGGAACAGAGATCCAGATGGTGGAAGGTCAGGTAGATTACAGGACAAAATAGACTACACTAAATGGAGGGAAAAGTTCATGGAAGATAAGGTAATCTCAAAGAAAATTAACACTTCACAACATACCAAGAAAGTGAAAATCCAGGAAGAACATGGAAACATTAAAACTATGAAGAAACTCACAAGAAAAAACACAAAAACCATGCACTCAGCACAGGAAGACACACAAAACAAAGCAGAAACACCACAAAAATACACACGTAATGCCAGCAATTAATCCATACCTGTCAATAATTACACTGAATGTAAATGCATCAAATGCACCAGTTAAGAGACAGAGGGTGGCAGAAAGGTAAGAAAACAAGATCCTTCGATATGCTATCTACAAGAGACACATCTTACACACAGAGACAAAAACAGATTAAAAATAAAAGGATGGAAAAAATATATAACAAGCTAATTGCAATCAAAAAAGAACAGGAGTGGCAGTATCTGCGATAAAGTAAACTTTAAGGCAAAAGCCAGCATAATAGATAAAGATGAACATTATCTTATGAATAAAGGGACAATTGGACAAAATGACACAACCTTAATAAATACCTATGCTCCCAATGAAAGAGCTCCAAAATATATAAAGCAAACTCTAATAGATTTGAAAAAAGAAATAGATGAATCTACAATGATCGAAGGAGGTCTGGTAGCGTAGTGTTTACGAATCGGGCTGTGAACCGCAAGATCAGCAGTTCAAACTACCAGCTGTTCCGTGGGAGAAAGATGAGGCTTTCTGTTCCCATAAAGATTTACAGCCTCCGAAACCCTGTACAGGTTCGCTATGAGTCAGAACTGACTCCACGGCACATAACAACAACAAAAACAAACAATAATCAAGGGTGATTTTAATACACGGCTTGCAATAATGGATAGAACAACCACAAAGAAACTTGATAAAGATGCAGAGGAACTAAACAACACAGTCAACTAGACCTCATAGATGTGTACAGAATATTCAACCCAACAACAGCACAATACACATTCTTTTCCAGTGCACATGGATCATTCTCCAGAATAGACCATGTGTTAGGCCACAAAACAAAGTTCCAAAATTTTACAAATATCAAAATACTACAAAGCATCTTGTCAGACCACAGTGCTATCAAATTAGAAATCAAAAATAGGAAGACCAAGGAAATAAAGTCAAATACATGGAAACTGAATAACATCCTGCTGAAAAGCAATTGGGTAGTAGAAGAAATAAAACTAGACTCACAATGTTCCTAGAAACAAACAAAAATGAAAACAGAACAATAAATGCACACATCCAAAAAGAAGGAAGAACCAAAATTTACACATTAACACAGAATCTACAACAAATAGAAACAGACCAACAGAGGGAACCTACAGCCACCAAAAGAAAAGAAATAATAAAGATTAGAGCATAAATAAATGAGATAGAAAACAGAAAAACTATAGATAGAATCAACAGGACAAGAACCTGGTTCTTTGAAAGGATTAACAAAATTGACAGACCATAGGCAAAACTAACAAAAGAAAAGGAGAAGACACAGATAACACGCATTAGAAACCACATGGGTGATGTCACAGCAGAACCAAAGAAATTAAAACGATAATAACAGGA
>NW_006422164.1:0-1864 GCF_000296735.1 Chrysochloris asiatica | reverse complement strand
TTGCTCAGCATACAGGTTGAATAAGTATGGTGAAAGAATACAACCCTGTCGCACACCTTTTTTAATTTTAAACCATTCAGTGTTCCCATGTTCTGTTCTAACAACTCCCTCTTGGTCCAGGTACAGATTCCTCATGAGCACAATTAAGTGTTCAGGAATACTCATGCTTCGCAGGGTTGTCCATAGTTTGTCATTATCCACACAATCAAAAGCCTTTGCATAGTCAATAAAGCACAAATAAACATCTTTCTGGCATTCTCTGCTTTCATCCAAGATCCATCAGACATCAGCAATGATATCCCTCTTTCTATGACCTCTTCTGAATCTGACTTGAATCTCTGGAAGTTTTCTGTCAATGTATGTTTGCAGTCGCTTCTGTATTACCTTTAGTAAAACTTTACTCGCATGGGATCAAAGATACTTTCTGATGATTTCCGCATTCCATTGGGTCACCTCTCTTTGGAAGGGGCACAAATACGGATACCTTCCAATCAGTCAGCCAGATAATTGTCTTCCAAATTTCTTGACATAGGCGAGTGAGTGCTTCCATTGCTGCCATACTTTCTTGAAATATTTCAATTTTTATTCCATCAATTCCTGGAGCCTTGTTCTTTGCCAATTCCTTCAACACACCTTGGACTTCTTCCTTCAGTATCATTGGCTCTTGATCATATGCTATGTCTTGAAATGATTGAACATCAACCAATTTCTTTTGGTACAGTGACCTGTGTACCAAATTGTACATAAATATAAATTATAGCCATATTTTAAAATCCTACTCAAAATTTCCAAGTTTTCCAGGTTATTTTCTCTTACTTATTATAGAAGCCATACTTACATTTCTGTATAAATTTTGAATCCTTGATATGACACTGTAGTATAAGCACTAGACTACTAACCTCAAGGTCGGTGGTTCAAACCCACCAGCCATTCTGCTGAAGCCCGTTATACAGGGCTACTATAAATTGGCTCTGACTAAAAGCACTTAACTACAATAATTTGATTATAATTGCCATGAAGAAAGGTACTGCATATTATTTTTTTGATATGTCTTGAAAATATGTAATGGATTGATAAATTTATTTATTTTGCTCTTATATGTTCTTAAAATAAAGTACTTTAAGAGCAAATAAAGAGCCCCACAACAACATGTTGAAACAATTATATAGGTCACATTCAACAAAATTTTAGTAAAATTATTGCTAGCTCTAGTATTCACACTTAAGACATGACTATGGAGCAATTACACCTGGTGTTTATAAGCATAAAAAAACCTTTTTTAATTAAAAAGTGTTACAGTCTCCCCTAATGCTAATGACTTTAAATTTGAGGCAATATATAATAACAAAATATAAAAATTTCAAGCTACTTTTAAATCACTGCATAGTTTCTTAGTCATGGAAGTATGCAAATATAACCAAAACTGATATTACAAACATATTTGCCATATGTTATTTATTTATTTATTTAGTCTATAGTTAATGATTTATGCAAATATATATTCTCAGACACTTTGCTATAAGCTCATTTCCACAAATTTTCCAAAACACATAATTTAAGGATCATTATTTAGTGTGACTATTCATATTAAGAAGATATTGTTTCTAATGGAAAAAATATTACAAAGTCAAAACAGAATGAAATATAACTATCCACTGATAATAATGACCTCTTGTGTGCTGAACAGAATAGGGATTTCAAAGGCTGTGAACTTTTAGAAGCACATTTAACCAGACGTGATTTTTAGGTGCTACTGTGTGAATCTGAACCACAAACTTATCAGTCACTAGTCAAGTAATTAACTATTTGCACCACCCATGGACTCAAGGAATGATTATGTAAGTTATAATATACCCATGTAATT
>NW_006422163.1:0-1864 GCF_000296735.1 Chrysochloris asiatica | reverse complement strand
AATGTATGATATAATATTTTGCTTGTTTTAATAACCTTTGAGCAAATACCAAAGTAAAAATTGTTTTAGGCAAGAATCCTGGATAGATGCTGAGATTAGTAGGGAAAGAATGAAAAGAAGCAAGTGATTTCAATTGTCTGGAAATGTGGCGCCCGCCACATTTAATGGTTGTAGAGATCTCAAGAGTAACTTTGCCACAGAGGAACATGGCAGACATTGCTTGAATCCAGTGATTGATGTTCAGATCACCAGGATGAGGACTATTGTTATCATGAGCCCCTGATACCGAGACGGTCACTCAGTCACTTCTGTAGTATTTCTTCCCCAGATGCATGACTTGAATTGGGTCATGAAGAGACACCAGATAAGCCCAGATGGAGGACTATTCTACAAAATGACAGAACAGTAATCCTCAAAGATCTGAAGATCAAGAGAACCAAGTAAAGATGAAGGAACTCTCCCCAAGTAATGAAAACAGGGACCATGATAACCAAATGCAATATCTGATTCTGAATTAAATCTTGGGCCACAAAAAAAGGACAGTTGGCAGAATTAGAGTATGCCAATTAATATTAACGTAGGAATGCCAAAGTCCCACCTTTGGCCACTGCCCTGTGGACAAAACATTCAGGGAAACTTGGTGAAGGGTGGACAGTCCAGTGGAGCCCCCAACATGATGGTTTGAAGCACCTTGGAAGAAAAACCTGGAAATCTCCTTCTGAAATATCATAGCCTAATGTGCTGTGGGTTAATGCGCCAGACTGCAAAGTCATTTGAACTTCGAGGTCACCAGTTCAAGCTCACCAGTTGTTCCTTGGAAACCCTATACAGGGTCATTATGGGTCGGAACCGACTCGATGGCACTTAACAACAACAACAACAAATCCTACAGAGCACACATGGGGTCTCCAAGAGGTGGAATTGACTCAGTGGCAATGGATTTGAGTTTTAGTTTGGGGTGAATTTTGTACTCTTTTTACAACAGTGTTTGTACATCTGAAATTATTTCAAAGTATAAAGCTTTAATTTTTTAAATAAAGAATGGAAAACAAAACAACTTAGTCTTTGGCAAACAAACCCTGCTCAGTCAACTGCATTTATCATGATTCTTAACTGGAAGAATTAATTGGGAGGGGGGTGATTTCTACCCATTGTCCTGAGAAAATTGGCAGTGGCCTCCAAAGGCCAGAGTAAGACAGCAAGGTTGTTTTCACCATGCTTCCAACTTCAAGGCTGTGGAATGACGCTGAGCAGGAGGAAAAGGTGCAGGCTGCTGGGAAGAATGGGCCCTTTTCTTTTCACAGCAGAGAAAAAGTGTACAAAACAAGACTCAGAGAACACAGGAAATCTCCCTGTGCTCTTGCTCTCCACCGAGTTATTGTTACGGCCCGAGTGTTCAGGGTCACCGCTGAAAAGAGTCACAGTTTCTCAGCTAGCTGGGCCATTCGCTTGGAATTCATTGTCTCTGTGTAAAGAAAGACCCCAGAGCAGAGAGAGAGAGCAGAGGCACACACCTGTGTGGCTGCTATCCCTGAGGACAGGAGGATTCAGATGGGAAAGGGGCTGCAGTGACAAGAAGCCCAACCCCACTGAATGCTGAGCTCCTAGGCACCAAGACCTTCATTTTGTTCAAATGGAAATGAATCCCAAGGACCTACCTTGATGCCTTGGTCTATTTGAGTTTAGGATCCTCATACAAGGATGGAGTAGACTGAAACGAATACAGTTCAGCAGATCCTTGTGTTGTGTTGTACCCCATTCTAACCCTGAGAATCCGGTCCTAACTACAGCTTCTTGATGAAGTTTCACTTCCTGCCTGTCATCATCTTGAATGTTGTACTCCAAGAAGAAGGGCCTACAGTTT
>NW_006422162.1:0-1864 GCF_000296735.1 Chrysochloris asiatica | reverse complement strand
AGATGAGGCTTTCTACTCCCGTAAAGATTTACACCCTCGGAAACCCTGTACAGGGTCGCTATGGGTCGGACCCGACTCGATGGCACTTAACAACAACAACCACTGCAAGGACTTCTGAGAACACACATTATTCTCTTTATAGCATCTTTAAATAGGGAGAACAGTGAAATATACTTCTCCTTGGGAAAATGTCAAGTTAAGTAGATAAAAGTTGCTTGGTATTATTGCTTTTGTTTTTACAGCTGCTGAAAAACTCTTTCTTAGTTTCCTGGTTCATTTCATAATAACTTTAGTTAAAATTATGTGTGTCTAATGTTAGGAGATGAGGTCAGAATTGCTGAACAGATATTATCTTTAGTTTACATTAAATCTGCTCATTTTACCTCAAGGCAGTATCAGATCTACTAATGAATATGAAAAACCTGTTGTTGTTATGTGCCATGGAGTCGGTTCCGACTCATAGCAACCCTGCACAGGGTTTCGAGGATGTAAATATTTACGGGAGCAGAAAGCCTCATCTTTCTCCCGCAGAGCAGCTGGTAGTTTTGGACTGCTGACCTTAAGGTTCAGCCCGATTTGTAACCACTACGCTACCAGAGCTCCTTTGAAAAACCCATAGAAGTCCTTAAATCTGCATGATTTCTCTATACAACCTCAATAACCCCATACATTGTACTTGTGTTTAAGAGGTTATTTTAGCAATTACAGGTGGCATGCATGGCTTCTTTTTTCTTTGAAACACACTGAGGAGGAAGATCACGATTAAATGTATGCTTTGCAATTTTGTAATCAGCAGCAGCAACAAATTGTTGGTGATCAGAAATTTAGGAGTGGAGGTGACAATAGTGTGAGAGCACAGCATAGTGGGTCTGCAAGTCAAGTGGTAAGTTGGTTTGGGGGTTGTTTAGCCCAAGGAAGAAATATTGATATCTTGTCTTTAGATATTTGAGGAGCTCTTTCCCTGGGCTGGAAGAAGCAGCCCTTTCCTTATCTTTTACTAAAAGAACGTTGATGCAGGGAGGCTGTCATATATCTATGGAAAAAGCATCTTTAAATCAGAAGACTTCAAGAGTTTACTTTTAGTTACCTAGTAGTGTGATAACAGAAATACCACAAACGACTGGCTCTAAAGAACAGCAATTTATTTTCTCATAGTTCTGGAGGCTAAAAGTCCAAATCAGGTCTTGACCATATCAATAGCTTCTGTGAAACCCTCTCCCAGTTCTAATGCCTGCCAAGGATCCTTGGTGTTGATTTGCTGTGGACAATCTTCCCATTTATCTGTCATCCCCTTTGTGTGAGTCTCTGTACTCTTTGTTTTTTTAATAATTAATTTTTGTTGTTGTTGAGAATACATACTGCAGAACATACACTGATTTAACAGTTCTTACATGCATAATTCAGTGACATTGATTACATGCTTCAAGCTATGGAACCATTTTAACTCTTCTTTTCTAAGTTGTTCCTCTCTCATTAACATATACTCACTACCCTCTAAGGTTCCTATCTAATATATTAGGTTGCTGTTGTCAATTTGATACTGTGTCAGTGGGATAAAGCACTTGAATACAAGGTTGATTTGAACCACAAGGTTGGCAGTTCAAACTTAATCAGCCGCTCCTTGGAAACTCTGTAGAGAGTCACTATGAGTCAGAAATGATTCCATGGCATGTAACAACAAGAAGATAGATCTTAAAGGTGAGGAGCATAATGATCAAGGCAGGCACTCTTTATTAAGCTGAACTATTGTTTGGTATTAAAAAGACTTCAACAGATATTTTTTTTGTTTTAAGGTTTAAAGACTATCTCAGGATAATATTTTCAGGGGTTCACCTGGCCTCCATGCTGTGGTTGTGATTGTTAG
>NW_006422161.1:0-1864 GCF_000296735.1 Chrysochloris asiatica | reverse complement strand
ATGAGGCTTTCTACTCCCGTAAAGATTTACACCCTCAGAAACCCTGTACAGGGTCGCTATGGGTCGGAACCGACTCGATGGCACTTAACAACAACGTACAGGAGGTCCAGGAACAGTTGCCAGACAATGCACTGCATGCCCAGGCACCAGGGGTCTCTCAGTGGAAACTTTTGTGTTGCTATGATGGTGACAGCTAACTACAACAACCTTTGACAGAAGTGGGGTGGGGTCGGGTGGGGCGAGGACAGGTCATTTAATCTACCACACTACTTATCCTAGAAATAGAGGGCACAACTGGCCACTTCTCTCCTTGAAACTAGCAAGAACTTCCTCTGTCCCTCCAAATTGCTAG
Source organism: Chrysochloris asiatica (assembly GCF_000296735.1). Taxonomy (NCBI): domain Eukaryota; kingdom Metazoa; phylum Chordata; class Mammalia; order Afrosoricida; family Chrysochloridae; genus Chrysochloris; species Chrysochloris asiatica. The sequence goes on along the minus strand of NW_006422161.1, from coordinate 1,512 downwards.
GAAGCGCAAGATCACCCTCTCAACCAACTCTTCTCTCAGCAATTGTATGCTCTTGGTTTACTGGACCAGGTTCACTGCTAAACACTGGAGAAATAGACATGAATAAAACCCAGGCTTTGCTCTTGAAAGGAGTCCTGGTGGTGCTCTGGGTTAAGCATTCTGTGTTGAACTCACCAGTCACAATCTGGGAGAAAGATGAGGCTTTCTGCTCTCAAACACATTTCCAGTCTCAGAAACCCTATGGAGCTGTTCTGCTCTGTTCTATAACGTGAATCGACACAGTGGCGGTGGAGTTTGGACTTTTCCTTGAGTTGATCAGGGGCTGGTAAGGGACTGATAGTTGAGTCAACAATTATAATACAATGTGTCCTGGGCCCCAAAAATGGTGGTTTTAAAAAGAAGATTCAGACACAATTGAAGTGTAACTTTGATTTTCACGTGTAAGTGGGAGTCAGGTAGGCAGAGAAAGAGAAGGAAGACAAGTCAATGTGGCTCATATGAGCACAGGAGCTGATAAAGGGGAGGCAAGTCTGGTTCAGTTGAGGCACAGGCAATACATGTAGGAAGATGAAGCCAGATTAGTCCTAGAGAAGGAGTTTGAACTGGATCTTGAGGCTTTAAGCAAATATTGTGAACCCATTTGTTGTTGTTGTTAAGTGCCGTCGAGTCGGTTCCGACCCATAGCGACCCTGTAACAGGGTTCCGAGGGTGTAAATCCTTACGGGAGTAGAAAGCCTCATCTTTCTCCCGCGGAGCGGCTGGTAGTTTCGAACCGCTGACCTTAAGGTTCGCAGCTCGATTCGTATACTCATTTATTGACTGTCAACAATTTTCATCATCTAGCTCCAACCTCTCTACTCAAAAGTATTTTCCATAACACACCCTCTGCTTCGACCACCCCACCTCATTGTTTTGCTTTGATCACATGGGGATCCCTGCTGCCTACGCAGCTGTGAACTTGTGTCTTGCCTTTCCTGAATCCATCAGACCTGTTGTGTGTCCATTTCAATCGTGTCCTATAATTCATCTCTGATTTTTCTATGACTTTTAAAAATCTCTTGGCGCTAGATTTCTGGACCATTTATACTTTTGATTCCATGGTTTAGCTCTAAGTCACTGTATTTCCTAATGACTTTTTAGAAAATATACCCATGGAGACCTGGTGCGGTACTGGACGGCTATCCACAAAGTAGGAGACTCAAACCCACCAGCTACTTCTTGGAAGTCTTAATCAGGGTCACTCCTAGTGGAACCAACTCTATGACACCAACAAGAACAATACCTTCATCTTACTTTATTTGTCTTTAAGGCATTAATCATTGCTCTGGTCAAGGTTGGGGTTCAAACCCACCAGCTGCTTCTTGGAAACACTATATAGGGTCACTATGACTCGAGGGTACTTGACAACAGCAACCTATGGCATAAAGAGTTCATGGAAGCTTTGCTTTACCTCCTCCCACCCCTATATTCTGGAATTCTTTTGTGGCGTTATCGGTTAATGCGCCAGACTAC
>NW_006422160.1:0-1865 GCF_000296735.1 Chrysochloris asiatica | reverse complement strand
CCCTTTGACCCATTCTTTTATGCCATAATCTTTCCCCAAACATAATCACAAACAGTAACCTTGCGAATGTAAAGAAATAATTCCATTTTCAATGATTGATCCATTATCTTAGTTGTTGCTATTTTTGTTGTTGGAGGTGGTAGTGTGCCATGGAGTCAGTTCTGACTGATAGCGAATCTCTATAGCGCTTCTGAGGCTGTAAATCTTTACTGGAGCAGAAAGCCTCATCATTCTCCTATGACACAGCTGGTAGTTTTGAAAAGCTGACTTTGATGTTCATTTCTACAACTATATAAAAAGGGTGAATGACAACATCTCTTTAATATAGTCATTCTGATTATTCTAATTCAAGAAGAAAAGTACTTGGTAATCAATACATATTGTTTGTATAGTAAATGTTTCTATATATGCTGAGAAGACAACCTGGGGTATTGTAGTTATTCAATTAGTAATATTTTTGTGAAATAACACCAGGCTGTATTCATGCTAAAAAAAGGAGAAGTAATATTTTAGTACTTTTATATAGGAGCATATTGAAGGTCATAGGATGTTAATGTTATATCCAAGGGTAATAATACACAAGCAGTTATTAGAGCCAGACACGAAACCCAGATCACATGTTGCTAATTACCACAAATAATTTATGACTTTATTAATATCGATAAAAGATTCCAAGGTAGTATGTAATTATCAAAGGACATGTTAAGTATTGAAAAGACTTCAAGTTAAGTTGTTGTTAGAGAAATAACTGATTTTAATTAAACATAAGGTAAATTCAAGGTATCCATTATTTTTTGCGTAAAAATTTGCGAAACTGGTGAGACGAGACAGAACACAATTTCCTCACCATGTTATGTGGATCTTAGCAAAAAAAGTAAAACGTATTAAAAGTCTGATAAACTTTTATAAGTGTGTTACAAAAAAATAGCCCACAAAATGTGTCAATGTTTTTTGCTTTTTTTCTTGGTGGTTATGTGCCTTGGAGTAGGTTCCAACTTAGAGTGACCCTGTACGGGGTTTCCGAAGCTGTAAATCTTTACGGGAGCAGAAAGCCTCTTCTTTCTCCTATGGAAGAGCTGGTAGTTTCAAACTGCTGACCTTGTGGTTCGCAGCCAGATTCGTAACCACTACACTACCAGAGAAAATAGCATCAGTTATAATGTTGTTGTAAAATAAGTGCCATCAAGTCGGATCTGACCCACAGTGACCCTGTATAGGACTTCCGAGAAACAGCTGGTGAGCTTGATCAGCTGACCTTGCAGTTCAAGACAACTTTGCAGACCAGCACACTAACCCATAGTGCAAATGCCATTACCACAGCATTTCTGAAATGCAGTTTATGTGACCTCTCATTTCCCTTAAAAATGACTTGTTGTTGTTAAGTGCCATCGAATTGATTCTGATCTGTAGCGACCCTTCATAGGGTTTCAGAGGAGTGACTGGTGAGCTTGTACTGCCGACCTTGCAGTTCAAAGGTCTTTGTAGTCTGGTGCATTAACACACACCGCTGAATAACTTAGCATGGTATTAAAAAGGATTAAAAAACCTCTGGAGGGAGACACAGCTTTTATTGCTATCCTTCCCAACTCCCTGCCTACTATATAAGGGTAAAGCTTGAGGAATGTGCTTCTGCACCTGGTTGTCAGGCTTCTGAGTTTAGGAAAGGGACAATGAATTGGGGTATTGTGCTACTAATCTGGGGGCCTGTTCCTGAGTAAGAAAATTTAGGGGTGCTCTTTTTGGTGCCAAGAGCTTTGTGTCTATGTGCCTTCCTCCATCTTACACAGATTGAGAAGTCATACTTGTCTACATCACATATGGCAACTTATAATGCAGCCCATCCCTTCCTGAGCACTCTCAGCACT
>NW_006422159.1:0-1866 GCF_000296735.1 Chrysochloris asiatica | reverse complement strand
GCATTGAAGAGTTTTAGAATATCTGGAAAAATCTTTGGCATTGCTGATTATATGTGCAACTATGAAGAAATATGATAAATGGAGCATTTCACTATGTTTTACTATGCATAAAGTAATTATGCATTCATGGTATTTTTATTAGGTGATATGCTTTCTCTCTGCCCTCCTCCACTCTTTTGAATTATCGAAAACCTATAATAAACTTCATGTATTCATCCCCAGCTTTGATTGTTAGCAAGTCCTGGACAATTTTCTTTTATTCATACCAACACTCACTTCCCACATCTTAAAGGAAATTTCAGCTACATCATTTCGTCTCTAAATCTTCTAACATATATCTCTAAAATATAGTATTGTTTTTAAAAGAATGACCACAATACTATTATTGTCATTGTTGTTAAATGTCATTGAGTCAGTTCCGTCTCGTAGAGACCTTGAATAGCATTTCAGAAGAGTGACTGGTGAGCTTGAACCACTGACCTTGCGGTTCAAACCAACCTTGCTGTCCAGCACATTAACCTGTAGCCCCACACCAGGACTCCATTGTTGTTGAATGCCAGCAAGTTGGTACAGACACATAGCAACATTATGCAAAACAGAAGGCAGTAAGATCAAGTCCTTCGCTGTGCTCACAATTGTTGCTATGTATGAGCCTGTTACTACTGCCACTGTGTCAAATCCTTAGGGGAATCTTCCTTTGTTTCACTGACCCTCCACTTTACCAATTATGATGTCTTTGTCTAGCAACTGGTCTCTCCTGATAACATGTCCCAAGCATGAGAGATGAAGTTTTGCCATCCTAGCTTTTAAGGAACGTTCTGGCTGTACTTCTTTCAACACAGATTTGTTTGTTCTTTTGGCAGTCCATGGTGCTTTTTAATATTCTTCTCCAACACCATAATTCATACGCATCGATCCTTCTACAGTCTCCTATTCATTGTTTTATTTTTGCATGCATGGTGGTGCTGGTGGTGGTTAAATGCCGTCAAATTGGTTCGACTCAGAGAAGGTTTCTGAGGAGCGGCTGTTGGGTTTAAACACCACTTTGCGGTTCAAATCCATCTTGTGATCCAGGGCTTATCCTACCACATCAGGACTCCTTCACATGCAGATGTAATTGGTGTATCATTTGCATATCACAAGTTGTTAATTAGTCTGTCAATGAGACCAATTCTGATGCCACATTCTTTTTCATTTAAAACAACTTCCCAGATGATTTGCTCAGCATTCAAATTAAATATTGTTGTTCAGTGCTGAGTCACTTCCAACCCATAGCGACCCTGTATAGGGTTTCCGAGGAGCAGCTGGTGAGCTTGAACCACCGACCTTGCAGTTCAAACAGCTTTATAGTTTGGCGCATTAACCCACAGTGCCATACATAAGTACGGTAAAAAGATACAACCCTGGTGCACACTTTTCCTGATTTTAAACCATTCAGTATCCCCTTGTTATTTTTGAACAACCTCTTGTTCTGTAATATCAGTTGTTCCCAATGTTATCCCTAGTTATCCCTAGATTGTCATGATCCACACAGTTGAAAGTGTGAGCAAGTTACAATAAAGATCTACCCATCTGTTTGTTTATCCACTGACTTGGGCCCACACCAGTTGCTGTTGAGTTCATTCGGATTCAGTGTCACCCCATGTGCATTAGAGTCAAACTGTCTTCCATAGGGTTTTCAATGACTTATTTTTCAGAAATAGATTGCCAGACCTATCTTCCAAGACAACTCTGGGTAGACTCAAATCTACAAACCGTCAACCTTTCAATTAGCCGAGCGTATTAACTATTTATACCACCTAGAGACTCTTAGGGAGCTCTGGTAGCGTAGTGGTTACGAATCGGGCTGCAAACCTTAAGGTCAGC
>NW_006422158.1:0-1867 GCF_000296735.1 Chrysochloris asiatica | reverse complement strand
TAGCTACATGGCAGATGAGTCCATCATGTGTATATTTAGAGGGCTAGCTACAAGCCAGATGAGTTCAACATGTTCATACAAAGAGAGCTGTCTACATGGCAGATGAATCCAATGTGTCCATATACTGAGAGCTAGCTCCACAGCAGAGTAGTACAAAATGTCCATATACAGAGTACTAGCTACATTGCAGATGAGTCCCACATGTCCATATGCTGAGAATTAACTACAGAGCAGATGAATCCATCATGTGTATATATAGAGGACTAGCTACAAGTGAGATGAGTCCAACATGTCCATACACAGAGAGCTAGCTACATGGCAGAAAAGTCCAATATGTTCACATACAGAGCGTTACCTACATGACAGAGTAGTCCAAAATTTCCATACACTGAGAGCTAACTAAATGGCAGAGTAGTCCAACATATCCATATACAGAGTACTAGCTACTTGGCAGATGAGTCCAACATGTCCATATACTGAGAGTTAGCTACATGGCAGATGATTTCAACATGTGTATATATAGAGGACTAGCTACAAGGCAGATGAGTCTAACATGTTCATACAGACAGAGATGGCTACTTGGTTGTTGAGTCCAATATGTTCATATACTGAGAGCTATCTATATGGCAGAGTAGTCAAACATTTCCATATACAGAGTACTAGCTACATGGCACATGAGTTCAACACATTCATACAGAGGGAGTTGACTACATGGCTCATGAATTCAACATTTACATATAGTGAGAGTTAGCTACATGGCAGAGCAGTGCAAATTTTCCATATTCAGAGTTCTAGCTACATGGCAGATGATTCCAACTTGTCCATATACTGAGAGCCAGCTACATGGCAGAGTAGTATCACATGTACATATACAGAGTACTAGCTACATGGCAGATGAATCCAACATTTCCATATACTGAGAGTTAGCTACATGGCAGATGAGTCCAACATGTGTAAACATAGACCACTAGCTATAAGACAGATGAGTCCAAATTGTTCATACAGATAGATTTGGCTAAATGACTTATGAGTCCATCATGTCCATATACAGAGAGCTACCTAAATTCAGATCAGTCCAACATGTCCATGCACAGAAATCAACCTACATGGCACACAATGCCAATATGTTCATATACAGAAAGCTGCCTAAATTCAGATCAGTCCAACATGTATATGCACAGAAATCAACCTACATAGCAAACAGGTACACAATGTCCATATATGGAGAGCTAGCTACATGGCAGAGTTGTGCAACATATCCAAATACAGAGTTCTAGCAACATGGCAGAGTAGTCCAACATGTCCATATACAGAGTACTATATGGATGGAAGATGAGTCCAACATGTCAATATACTTAGAGTTAGCTACACAGAAGATGAGTCCAACATATGTGTATTTAGAGGACTAGCTACAAGGCAGAGAAGTCCAACATGTTCATACAGAGCGAGCTGGCTACATAGCTCATGAGTCCAACATGTGTATATATAGAGGACTAGCTAAAAGGCAGTTGAGTCCAATGTGTTCCTACATATAGAGCTTGTTACATGTCTAATGAGACCAACATGTGTATATTTAGAGGACTAGCTCCAAGGCAGATGAGTCCAAAATGTTCAAACAGAGAGCTGGATACATGGCTGATGAAAACAACATGTCCATATACAGAGTGCTAGCTACATGGCAGACAAGTCCAATATGTTCATATATAAAGAGCCACCTATATGGCAGACTAGTCCCACAGATCCATGCTCAGAGAGCTTGGTACATGGCAGACGAGACCAAAATGTCCATATACAGAGAGCTAGCTACATGGCAGGGTAGTGCAACATTTCCATATACAGAGTTCTAGCTACATGGCAGATGAGTCCA
>NW_006422157.1:0-1867 GCF_000296735.1 Chrysochloris asiatica | reverse complement strand
CTGCCTTGTAGCTAGAACTCTTTATATGGAAATGTTGCACTAATCTGCCATGTACATAGCTCTCTGTATATGTACATTTTGGACTTTTCTGACATGTAGATAGCTCTCTGTACATGGATATGTTGGACTGATCTGCCAAGTATGTAACTCTCTGTATATGAACATATTGTACTTGTCTGCTATCTCGCTAGATCTCAGTATATGGACCTTTTGAAATCTTCTGAAAGGAGCTAGCGCTTTCTGCATGGATATTTTGGACTGACCTGCCATGCACATAGCTCTCAGTATATGGACACTTTGATAACATCTGCCATGTAACTAGAACTCTGTATATGGAAATGTTGCATTATTCTGCCATGTAGCTAGCTCTGTGTATATGGACATTTTGGACTCGTCTGCCATGTAGCTAGCTCCCTGTGCATGGGTATTTTGGACTGATCTGCCATGTTGTGTGCTCTCAGTATATATGGACACGTTGAACATATCTAACATGTAGCTAGAACTCTGTATAAGGAAATGTTGCACAACTCTGCCATGTAGCTATCTCTCTGGATATGGATATTTTCAACTCCTCTGACATGTAGCTAGCTTTCTGTACATAGATAAGTTGGAGTGATCTGCAAAGTAGTTACCTCTCTGTATATGAACATATTGGACTTGTCTGCAATGTAGCTAGCTCTGAGTATATGGACATGTTGGACTCATCTACCGTGTAGCTAATATCCTGTATATAGACATGTTGGACTACTCTGCCATGTAGCAAGCTCTCAGTATATGAACACTTTGGATTCATCTGGCATGTAGCTTGAACTCTGTATATAGTAATGTTACACTACTCTGCCATGCACCTAGCTCTTTGTATATGGACATTTTGGACTCATCTGACATGTAGCTATCTCTCAGTATATGAACATGTTGGACTTCTCTGCCATGTAGCTATCTCTCAGTATATGGACATGTTGCACACATCTGCCATGTAGCTAGAATTCTGTATATGGAAATGTTGAACTCGTATGCCATATAGTTAGTACCCTGTATATGGACATGTTGGAGTACTCTGCCATGTAGCTAGTTTTCAGTTTATGGACATGTTGGACTCATTATACAGGTAGTTAGTACTCTTTATATGGACATGTTGGACTACACTGCCATGTAGCCAGCTCTCAGTATATGAACACTTTGGAATCATCTGCCAAGTAGCTTGAACTCTGTATATGGACATATTGGACACATCTGCCTTGTAGCTAGAACTCTCTATATGGAATTGTTATACTACTCTGTCATGTAACTAGCACTCTGTATATAGACAAGTTGGATTCACCTGACTTGTAGCTTGAATTCTGTATATGGAAATGTTGGACTCATCTGCCATGTTGCTACAACCCTGTATATAGACATTTTGGACTTGTCTGCCATGTAGCTAAAACTCTTTATATGGAAATGATGCACTGCTCTGCCATGTAGCTAGCTCTCTGTATATGGAAATTTTGGACTCATCTGTCATGGAGCTAGGTCTCTATACATGGATATGTTGGACTGATCTACCAAGTAGGTAGCTCTCTGTATATGAACATATTGGACTTGACTGCCATGTAGCTGGCTCTCAGTATATGGATATGTTGGTAACACCTGCCATGTAGCTAGTACCGTGTATATGGTCATGTTGGACTGATGTGCCTTGTAGGTAGCCCTCAGTATATGCACACGTTGGACACATCTTCCATGTAGCTAGATCTATGTATATGGATATGTTGCACTACTATGCCATGTAGCTGTTGTTGTTATGTGCCATCGAGTCAGTCCCGACCCATAGCGACCCTGTATAGGGTTTCCGAGGGTGTAAATCTTTACGGGAGTAGAAAGCCTC
>NW_006422156.1:0-1820 GCF_000296735.1 Chrysochloris asiatica | reverse complement strand
GTGCCATGGACTGCCAAAAGAACCAATAGATCTGTTTTGGAAGAAGTGCAGCCAGAGTGCTCCTTGGAGGCCAAGATGGCTAAACTTTGTCTCTCATACTTTGGACATATTGTCAGGAGGGAACAATATCTGGATAATGATGTCATGCTGGGTAAGATGGAGGGTCAGAGAAAGAGAGTAAGACCCCCAACGAGATGGATCTGCCAGATGACATCGTTGATGGCGTCAAGTGTGGCAGCGGTAGTGAAGTTGGCCCAGGATTGGACATGGTTTTGTTCTGCTGTGCATGGGGTCTCTATGAGCTGGTTCCGACTCGATGGCAACTGACAACAACAACATATGCATGTGAAACTTGAACAGTGAATAAGGAAGATTGTAGAAGAATTAACGCATTTGAGTTATGGTGTTGGAGGAGAATATTGAAAATACCATGGACTGCCAAAAGAACATATAGATCTGTGTTGGAAGAAGTACAGCCAGAGTGCTTCTTGGAAGCCAGGATGGCCAGACTCTTTCTCTCATACTTTGGACATATTGTCAGAAGGAACCATTCTCTGGAGAGGGATATCATGTTTGGTAAGGTGGAGGGTCAGAGAAAATGAGAAAGATCCCCAGCAAGATGGATTGGCAAAGTGGCAGCATCAATGGACTCAAGCGAGGTTGGCCCAGGACTGGACAGTGTTTTGTTCTGTTGTACATAAGATTGCTATGAGTCGGTACTGACTCAATGGCACCTAACAACACCAACAAAGGGCCATCGTAATTCATTCTTCTAGTCTCTTTTTGACCAGTAAACCTGGTCTTTTATATATATAATTTTGAGTTTTGTTCCACATTTTCTCTTATTCTGTCCAGGACCATTCAATATGACCCCTTTCAGAACAGTTGGTAGTGGATGCCAGACACCATCTAGTTCTTCTGGTTTCAGGGTTGTGGAAACTAATGTTCATGTATTCCATTAGTCCTTTGAACTAATTGATTTCAACTATCTTAAATTTTCATCATTCTTCTTTCCTCTACACAGAGGACAGTAGTTGTATCTTAGATGGCCACTCATAAGTCATTTTTTTTTCAAATTTTTATTGTGAATTATGTGCTAGTTTACATGGGAGAACATTAGCTTTACATTCATCCTATCATATTTCATTTCATTGCCAGGATTACAATCCCCTCCATGCATCATCAAACAACCAAAAAAGAGTTCACCCCGCAAGCCTGCCCCCCACCCCCAGTTGTCAGCCCCTCTCCCTCCCTGGGTCTAGAGTCCCCAGCCTCTCTATCTCTCCATGTCATCATCTCTGCCTCAATCTCTGAGGTCACTGCTTCTCTGGGTAGGGTCCTGCACTCTGCTCTTTTCTCTTGATGGTCCCAGGGACCTTTGCTCCTGGACTGCAAAGTCAACTACTCCCTTCCTTTTGTTACAAAATATCTACCTTACATTTCTGACTCTCACAGTCAGTCTTGATAGCAATTATTCACTGTTGAACCACAAGAGTCTTATCCCCATCTCCTTTCATCAGCTCCGTCTAGACAGATTGAAAACCACTCAGTGGAGAGTCAACCTTCCCTCGCACACTCTGGAACTAGGATCCATCTTGAAAGCCTGTAAGGCAGTCACTTCTTGCCTTTGTAGTTGGTTCCCTCCCACCCCCATTTTGGGTAGCCAATGTCTAAGTTGCCCATCCCTGTCTATCCTGTGTACATGAGGGGGTGGGAATGATCCTCACTGTAAAGATTGTTCCCTCTTTTGAGCTACTATATCCATAGGTATAGGTCAAGTTCATCAAATTGTATCAGATTACTCTTTTTTTTTTTTTTTT
>NW_006422155.1:0-1869 GCF_000296735.1 Chrysochloris asiatica | reverse complement strand
AAGAGAGGAGTCATGGTGTGGCATTGTAGGACAAGCACTGGATTGCAAGAATTGTGGTTCAAACTAACGAGCCACCCCTAAAAACCCTATACAAGGTAATTTTGAGTCAGATCTGAATCAATAGCACTTAACAACAATAGCAACAGTGGGAAGAGACAACGGATAAGTTCAATATCATCAGCCAAAACAAATCCAGGGGCTAACTGTGGAACAGACCATGAATCGTTCATATGCAAGTTCAAGCTGAAGATGAATAAAATGAAAACAAGTCCACTAGAGCCAAAATCTTACCTTGAAAAAGTTCCACCTGAATTAAAGACTTTCTAAAGAATAAATCTGAAGAAGAATAAACCAGATGGGATAACAATTAGGCAGGTTTGCATGGGCTAAGTGGGACAGAGGTAAATAATGATGTATGCACAACCTTGGAACAACAGGGCTCTGGGATTTAGGGATTGAGGCATGGTTGGAATGGGGAAAAAGGGGAAAATAATGTTAAGATGCCTAGATGTCTTTTGAATCTTGGTTTCCCTTACACACCATTATAAAATAGACACTGGAGTGGGAGAGAAAGGAATAGCCAAAAATGTCACCACACACAGCTTATAAGTCCATCTTCTGCCTATAACGGATTGGAATACCTAAAATGGGGCTACAATGTGCCCAGTAAAGGAGGTTTCCTGCAGAACCTCTATATTACATAAGGCCAAAAGTGGAATCTAAACAGCATCCAGAATCTTCAGAGGTGGGAAATTTCCACTTGAAAGGAAAAGCAGACCAGCCTGGAGCAGCCAGAAGAACAGAAGATACTTCTTGAAAGAAAAGACTGACAGGAAAAATACAAAACAATATAGACAGATAGACTGATTACTGCAAAAACAAGCAAGTTGCTTGCCCAAGAGACCTCAAGGCAAGTGGTCAGGTCCCCTCAGAGCAAACCCCTTCCAAGACTAAAACTCAATGGGAATACATGCTCTGACTGGTGACCACGTTCGCCACCGATAATGGGAAGTGAGGGAAAAACAGCAATGAAGCTGTGAGCTAAGCCCTACAATGTTCAATAGACTCCTGTGAACCTGGGTGGAGACCTGGTTGGCCAGCAGTGTTGCAAGACCTGGGGACTCTTGGGCCCAGAGTCAGTGACATAGCCACAGAGGAACAGAGTGGAGAATGAAGCATCCAGCTGATAAGAAGAGAAGACATATATGCACAAGAACACCCACACTTGCAGATAATACCCACTTGACCTGGCTTCAATGCCTGGATGTTCAGAGCTCAACCAGAAGAAGAAGAGGAAAAATAGTAATCTGATACAATTTAATGTACTTGACCTACACCTATGGATGCAGTAGCTCAAAAGAGGGAACAAATCTTTACATCAAGGATCATTCCCATCCCCTCCATACACAGAGTAGACAAGGATGGGCAACTTGGAAATTGACTACGCAAAGTGGGGGTGGGGCTACAAAAGCAAGAAGTGACTGGCTTACAAGCTTTCAAGAGGGAACCTAGATCCAGAGAACATGGAGGAAGGTATAATCTCCACTGAGTAGTAACCTATCTATCTAGGCGAGGCTGATGAAAGGAAATGAAGATAGATCTTTTGTGATACAATAGTGAATAATTGTTATCAGGACTGATTATGAGGGTTGGAAATATAAAGGTAGAAATTTTGTAGCAAAGAGGGAAGTGATTAACTTTGCAGTCTAGGAGCAGAGGATACTGGGACCATCAAGGGAGAAGAGTAAAGAGCGGGATCCTACCCAGAGAAGCAGTGATGCCAGAGATGGAGGTAGAGACAATGACATGGAGAGATGGAACAGCTGGGAACTTTAGACCCAGAGAGGGAGAGGGACTGTGTGCTGAGGC
>NW_006422154.1:0-1803 GCF_000296735.1 Chrysochloris asiatica | reverse complement strand
TGGTAGTTTCGAACTGGTGACTTTGTAGTGGTTACGAATCAGGCTTCGAATCTTACAGTCAGCAGTTCGAAACTACCAGCTGTTCTGTCGGAAAAAGATGAGGCTTTCTGCTCCTGTAAAGATTTACAGCCTTGGAAACCTTGTACAGGGTCGCTATGAGTCGGGACCGACTCCACGGCACATAACAACAACAACAAATATGTACATGTATATGTATGCATGTGCTGGACTGCAAAGTCAGTTTGAATGCAAGGTTGGCAGTTCAAGCTAACCAGCTGCTCATTGGATACCCTATACAGGTTTGTTATGGGTCGGAACTGACTCTACAGCATTTAACAACAACAATTTTATATATATATATATATAAAATGGGGTTTCAAAAAACTTGTGGAAAAATGGAGTTGAAAGATAATGGAATTATTCAATGAATTTCCGAAACCTACACATATATACGCACACATCAATGTGCAGACCTACTAAAGATTAAGAGAATTTTTAAGGAAAACCAGAAGACCTAGTCTCTGACACATTCATATATCACCACCAAGTATTATTTTTCTAATGACTTCTACATCTTTATCTCTAGCCCTAACCTTTCTTAGTAGGAGACCGTGGTTGGCTACATGCAGGACTACTAGTGAAAGGTTGGTAGTTCAAACCTACACAGAGGTGCCTTGGAAATAAGATCTGGTAATATGCTTCTTAGTGTTTTGTATTGTTAAGTGCTGAGTCAGTTCCAACCTATAGCACCCGTATATAGGGTTTCCAAGGAGCAGCTTGTGAGATTGAAGCACTGACCTTGTCGTGCAAACCGATTTTGCGGTGCAGTGCATTAATGCACCGCGCCTTACCAGGACTCCATATGTTGTTGTTGTTTAGTGCCGTCACGAGAGGGAGAGAGAGAGACAGAGAGAGAGAGAGAGAGAATTGAGCTCTGGTAGCGAAGTGCTTACGAACCCGACTGCTAACCTCAAGGTCGGCAGGTCGAAACTACCAGCCTTTCCATGGGAGAAAGATGAGGCTTTCTGCTCCCATAAAGATTTACAGCCTCTGAAACCCTGTGTAGGGTCACTATGAGTCAGAACCGACTTCATGATACTTAGCAACAGCAATTCCTTAATGTTCTCATCAATCTTCTACTGGATTGTTGGTATAGTCACTTAGCTGTTCACCCAGTCCTCCAGCCCGTAATCCACACAACTTCTAGGTTTACATTTCATAAATAAACAAGCATTGCTGTAGTTGTTGTTAGGTGCAATCAAGTCGGTACCGACTCATAGCGAGCCTAGGCACAACAGAAGGAAACACTGCCTGATCCTGGGCCAACCTCACAATTGTTGCCACGCTTGAGCCCATTTATGCTGCCAAACAAGCATTACTCAAAGGTAGTTCTTAACATGACTTTCAAGATATTTTACATTCTGACCCCAATAGTCCTTTCTTACCTTGCTGTTGTTGTTTTTTGTTGTCAGGTGCCATAACCATCTTACGGAAAACCATTGCTGCTGCCATAGTGTACAGCCATCTCATTGGGTGAATTCCTCTTTTTAGCTGACTCTCCACTTTGCCAAACATAATGTCCTCCTTCAGAGACTGGTCTCTCCTGTTAACATATTCAAAATATAAGACAGACAGAAAGTTATCACTGTCCAACATTCACATGCATATGATGGAATTAAAAATGCCATGGCTTGGATCAAGTTCACCTTAGTCCTCAAAATGATATATTTGCTCTAGAACACTTTAAAGAGGTCTTATTCAGCAGATTTGACTAGTGAAATACACTGTTTAATTTCTTGAATG
>NW_006422153.1:0-1813 GCF_000296735.1 Chrysochloris asiatica | reverse complement strand
CAGCATAGAGATGCTAAAGCAAATGGAAGAAATGAGGAGGTAAAAGAGCTGAATAGAAAATTTCAAAGGTCAGCTTAAGAAGATGAAGTCAAATATTAGAATGAAATGTGCAAAGACCTGGAGTTAGAAAACCAAAAAAGAAGAACATGCTCAGCATTTCTCAAGTTGAGGAAACTAACGAAAAAAAATCAGGCCCCGACTTGCAATATTGAAGGAGTCTATGGGCAAAATATTGACTGATGCAGAAATCATCAAAAGGAGATGGAAGGAACACACAGAGCCACTGTACCAAAAGGCAATGGTCAGTGTTCAGCCATTTCAAGAGACAATGATCATGAAGGAAGAAGTCCAAGGTGCATTGAAGACATTGGCAAAGAACAGGGCTCTGGGAATTGATGGAATACAAATTGAAATCTTTCAACAAACTGATGCAGCACTGGAAGCAATCATTCATCTATACAAGAAATTTGGAAGACAGTTGCCTGGTGAACTGATTGGAAGAGATCCATATCTGTGTCCATTACAAAGAGACGTGACCCAATGGAATGCACAAATCATCAGATAATATCATTAATACTGCATGCAGGTAAAATTTTGCTGAAGATAATTTTAAAATGGCTGCAACAGTATGTTGACAGAGAACTGCCAAGGGTTTAAGACAGATTCAGAAGAGGATGTGTAACTAGGGATAGAATTGCTGACATAAGATAGATCTCAGCTGAAAGTAGAGAATACCAGAAAGATGTTTACCTGTGCTTTATTGACTACACAACGGCTTTTGATTGTGTGACAAGCTATGGGCAACATTGCAGAGAATGAGTATTCCAGAACATTTAATTGTGCTCATGTGGAACCTGTATATAGATCAAGAGGCAGTTGTTTGAACAGAACAAAGGAACACTGAATCATTTAAAATTCGGAAAGGTGTGTGCCAGGGTTATAGTCTTTCACCATAATTATTCAATCTGTATGCTGAGCACGTAATCCTAGAAGTTAGATCATATGAAGAAGAATGTGGCGTCAGGATTGGAGGAAGACTTATTAACAGCTACAATATGCAGATGATACAACCTTGCTTGCTGAAAGCGAAGAGGTCTTAAAATACTTACTGATGAAGATTAAAGGCCACAGCCTTCGATATGCACTTCAATGTAAAGAAAACAAAAATCTTCACTACTGGACAAATAAATAACATCAAGATAAATGGAGAAAAGACTGAAGTTATCAAAAGCTTCATTTTGCTCAGATCAGCCATCAGCACTCATGGAAGCAGCAGTCAAGAAATCAAGCGACATATTGCATTAGGCAAATCTGTTTCACAAGACCACTTTAAAGTGTTAAAAAGCAAAAATGTCAGTTTGAGGGCTAAGGTGTGTCTGGTTCAAGCCACGGTAGTTTCAATAACTTCGTATGCATGTGAGAGGTGGACAGTGAATAAGGCAGAAGAACTGATGCATTTGCGTTATGGTGTTGGAGGAGAATATTGAAAGTTCCATGGACTGCCAAAAGAACAAACAAATTTGTGTTGGAAGAAGTACAGCCAGAGTGTTCCTTAGAAGTCAGGATGGCCAGACTGCATTTCTCATACTTACGACATATTTTCATACTTATGAGATAGAACATCATGCTTGATAAAGTGGAGGGTTGGAGAAGAGGAAGACCCCCAACAAGATGATCTGCACAATGGTACCAGCAATGGGTTCACCCGTAGCAATGATTGTGAGTTGGCACAGAATCAGGCACTGTTTCATTCTGTTGTGCATTGGGTTGCTATGAGTTGGTACTGACTTAATGACACCTAACAACAACAACA
>NW_006422152.1:0-1863 GCF_000296735.1 Chrysochloris asiatica | reverse complement strand
CCAACATATCCATATACTGAGAGCTTGCTACATGGCAGTCAAGTGCAATATGTTCATATAAAGAGAGCTACCTACTTCGCAGATCAGTGTAACATATACATATACTGAGTTCTAGCTACAAGGTAGATGAGTCCAACTTGTCTATATACAGAGAACTTGCTAAATGGCCGGGTAGTGCAACATTTCCATATACAGAGTTCAAAATACATGGCAGATGAGTACAAAGAGTTCATATACTGAGAGTTTGTACATAGCAGAATAATCCAATATGACCATATAAAGAGTACTTAGTGACCTGGCTAATAAGTCCAACATGTCCATATATTGAGAGCTAGGTACACGGCAGACAAGTCCAATATGTTCATATACAGAGAGCTACCTACTTGACAGACTAGTCCAACATATCCATGTACAGAGAGCTAGCTACATGGAAGACGAGTCCAAAATGTCCATATATAGACAGCTAGCTCAATGCCATGGTAGTGCAACATTTCCATATACAGAGTTCTAGCTACATGGCAGATGAGTCCAACTAGTCTATATAAAGGGAGCTAGCTACATGGCAGGGTAGTGCAACGTTTCCATATACAGAGTACTAGCTACATGGCAGATGAGTCCAACATGTGTATATTCAGAGGGCTAGCTAAAAGGCAGATGAGTCCAAAATGTCTGTACACAGAGAGCTGGCTACATGGGAAACTACTGCAACATTTCCATAAACAGAGTTCTACCTACATGGCAGATGACTCCAACATTTCCATATACAGAATTCTAGCTACATGGCAGAGGTGCCCAACATGTCCATATAATGAGAGCTAGCTACATGGAAGAGGAGTCCAACATGTCCATATAAATGTTACTAGTTACATGGCAGATTAGTTCAACATGTCCATGTACATGCTACTAGATACATAGAAGATGTGTCCAACGTGTCCATATACTGAGAGCTAACTACATTGCAGACAATCCAATATGTTCATATACAGAGAACTATCTACATGGCAGATCAGTCCAACAAATCCAGGTAGAGAGAGCTAGCGACATGCCCAACGAATCCAAACTGTCCATATACAGAGAGCTAGCTACATGGCAGAGAGTGCATCATTTCCAATTACAGAGTTCTAGCTACATGGCCGATTTGTCCAATGTGTCCATGTAATGAGAGCTAGCTACATGAGAGAGTAGTCCAATATGTCCATATACAGAGTTCTAGCTACATGTCAGATGTGTTCAAAGTGTCCATATACAGAAAGCTAGCTACATGGCAGGGTACTCCAACATGTATATATTCAGAGTTCTAGCTATATGGCAGATGTTTCTAACGTGTCCATATACTGAGAGCTAGCTCCATGGCAAACAAGTCCAATGTGTTCATATACAGAGAGCTACCTACTTGGCAGAACTGGCCCACATATCTATATAAAGAGAACTAACTACATGGCAGACAGTGCATCATGTCCAAATACAGAGTTCTAGCTACATGGCAGATGTTTCCAACGTGTACATATAATGAGTGCTAACTACATGACAGAGTAGTCCAAAATGTCCATATACAGAGTTCTAGCTACATGGCAGATGTGTTCAACGTGTCCATATGCAGAGAGCTAGCTATATGGCAAGGTACTCCAACATGTCCATATTCAGAGTTCTAGCAATATGGCAAATGTTTCAAACGTGTCCATATACTGAGAGCTAGCTCCATGGCAAACAAGTCCAATATGTTCATATACAGAGAGCTACCTACTTGGCCGATCAGTCCCACATATCCATGTACTGTGAACTAGCTACATGTCAGACGAGTCCAAAATGTCCATATACAGAGAGCTAGCTACATGGCAGGGTAATGCAACATTTCCATATACA
>NW_006422151.1:0-1871 GCF_000296735.1 Chrysochloris asiatica | reverse complement strand
TAGCAGCTCAATACTTATCCCACTGAGCTAACAGAGATCCCCGTACACATCAGTACTTAACAACTGATGAGCTTTAAGCTGGAAGCTTGTTGTTTCTTCGGGTTGTTGTTGTTGTTAAGTGCAGTTGAGTCAGGCTACCAGAGCTCCTTCGGGTAGGAATGGTAATAAATAAGGACAGAGACAAATTTGTAAAATTCAAATAAATTGCTTAAGTGTGATTAAGTAAACCAACAAGAGGCTGAGACGGCAAATGCAATTGACAGCTACTGTGGATGAGGTAATTGGGAAAGTCTTTCTGAGGAATAACAATCAAGCCCAGACCTGGTCGATAAACAGGGAGGCGCTTTGCAAAAACTGGAGGGCTGTGAGTTCTAGGCTAAGGCCCTGAGGCGGGAGAAGCTTGGTGTGTTTGAAAAGTAACACAGCTGAAACAAAGTGATGGTGGGGAGTGTGGTGGAACCGTGGATGGAGAAGGGGCCTGGGCCAGAGCTGCAGACAGAGCAGGCCCGGACAAGGATACCTAGACAGTTCAACCCCTTCTTACAATGCAGAAGGCCCCTGGCTAGCCCCTTCTTTGGATCTGGGTTTAGGGCAGGATAGACCCACTGTGCTTTCTGCCTGGGAATTCAGGATCTCTACCCCAACTGATGGAGTCCTGGTGTGGCGCTGTGAGTTAATGCGTCAGACTTCAAAGCCGTTTGAACTACAAGATCGGTGGTTCAAGCTCACCAGTCGCTCAGCTCCTTGGAAACCCTATACTTGGAAACCCTATACAGGGTCGCTATGGGTCGGAGCCAACTCGACTGCACTTAACAACAACAACAGCAACTCCAATTGATGAAGTCCTGGTGTGGCGCTGTGGGTTAATGCACCAGACTGCAAAGCCATTTGAACTGCAAGGTCGGTGGTTCAAGCTCACCAGCTGCTCCTCAGAAACCCTATACAGGGTCGCTATGGGTTGGAACCGATTCGATGGCGCTTCACAACAACACCCCAAATGATACATTCAAATGTGGTAAATGTTGAACATACCATGGACTTCCGGAAGAATGAACAAATTAGTCTGGAAGGAAGCACAGCCAGAATGTTCCATAGAAACAAAGATGCTAAGACTTCATCTTGCTTACTCTGACAGCATCGTAAGGTGGGACCAGTAATATAGAAGGCCAGCTTGAAAGAGGAAGACCTTTGAGATGGATTGACACAGTGGCTACACCCATGGCCTCAAACACAGCAACGATTGTGAGGGTGATGCAGGGCCATTATACCACAGAATTCTGGTGTGGTGCTGTAGGACTGTGAACCACAAGGTCGGCAGTTCAAACCCACCAGCTGCTCCTCAGGAACCCTATACAGGGCTAACGTGAGTTGGAACAGACTGGACGGCAGTTAACATAACAAGAAATTTCATCCTGTTATACATAAAGACTTAACTGGAAACCACTAATAAGTCCTGACCCCTGAACCCCCCACGCGGGACCCTCCAGCATGCTCTGGTGAGGGAGCCGGTAGGGCCAAGGGTCCGATCTACCATTCCCAAATGCCATTCCAGATCGGCTTAATGGCACCAGTACTGCAAAACTCTGTCGAGGCAGCTGGAGGTGAGCACAGCCACAGAAGAATTTAGATCACGTGGGAAGTGCGCATGCCAGAGAAGGTGAGAACTCCCAAGCTCCCAGGTACATGCACGGCCAGAAAAGTGAAGAACTACGTTGCCTCAAACCCTCACCAGAATATTTCATCAGAGCCCCTCTTTTCTTCCTCTCTCTTTTGGTTAAGTAAAGGATACATACAGCTTTTCAACTTGTCACCTGGCCAAGAATAATTTGTGGCAGGAAAGTTTGAACATTTGTAAAAATAAAATAAAAATG
>NW_006422150.1:0-1871 GCF_000296735.1 Chrysochloris asiatica | reverse complement strand
CATTTTTATTTTATTTTTACAAATGTTCAAACTTTCCTGCCACAAATTATTCTTGGCCAGGTGACAAGTTGAAAAGCTGTATGTATCCTTTACTTAACCAAAAGAGAGAGGAAGAAAAGAGGGGCTCTGATGAAATATTCTGGTGAGGGTTTGAGGCAACGTAGTTCTTCACTTTTCTGGCCGTGCATGTACCTGGGAGCTTGGGAGTTCTCACCTTCTCTGGCATGCGCACTTCCCACGTGATCTAAATTCTTCTGTGGCTGTGCTCACCTCCAGCTGCCTCGACAGAGTTTTGCAGTACTGGTGCCATTAAGCCGATCTGGAATGGCATTTGGGAATGGTAGATCGGACCCTTGGCCCTACCGGCTCCCTCACCAGAGCATGCTGGAGGGTCCCGCGTGGGGGGTTCAGGGGTCAGGACTTATTAGTGGTTTCCAGTTAAGTCTTTATGTATAACAGGATGAAATTTCTTGTTATGTTAACTGCCGTCCAGTCTGTTCCAACTCACGTTAGCCCTGTATAGGGTTCCTGAGGAGCAGCTGGTGGGTTTGAACTGCCGACCTTGTGGTTCACAGTCCTACAGCACCACACCAGAATTCTGTGGTATAATGGCCCTGCATCACCCTCACAATCGTTGCTGTGTTTGAGGCCATGGGTGTAGCCACTGTGTCAATCCATCTCAAAGGTCTTCCTCTTTCAAGCTGGCCTTCTATATTACTGGTCCCACCTTACGATGCTGTCAGAGTAAGCAAGATGAAGTCTTAGCATCTTTGTTTCTATGGAACATTCTGGCTGTGCTTCCTTCAAAACTAATTTGTTCATTCTTCCGGAAGTCCATGGTATGTTCAACATTTACCACATTTGAATGTATCATTTGGGGTGTTGTTGTGAAGCGCCATCGAATCGGTTCCAACCCATAGCGGTCCTGTATAGAGTTTCTGAGGAGCAGCTGGTGAGCTTGAACCACCGACCTTGCAGTTCAAATGGCTTTGCAGTCTGGTGCATTAACCCACAGCGCCACACCAGGACTTCATCAATTGGAGTTGCTGTTGTTGTTGTTAAGTGCAGTCGAGTTGGCTCCGACCCATAGCGACCCTGTATAGGGTTTCCAAGTATAGGGTTTCCAAGGAGCTGAGCGACTGGTGAGCTTGAACCACCGATCTTGTAGTTCAAACGGCTTTGAAGTCTGACGCATTAACTCACAGCGCCACACCAGGACTCCATCAGTTGGGGTAGAGATCCTGAATTCCCAGGCAGAAAGCACAGTGGGTCTATCCTGCCCTAAACCCAGATCCAAAGAAGGGGCTAGCCAGGGGCCTTCTGCATTGTAAGAAGGGGTTGAACTGTCTAGGTATCCTTGTCCGGGCCTGCTCTGTCTGCAGCTCTGGCCCAGGCCCCTTCTCCATCCACGGTTCCACCACACTCCCCACCATCACTTTGTTTCAGCTGTGTTACTTTTCAAACACACCAAGCTTCTCCCGCCTCAGGGCCTTAGCCTAGAACTCACAGCCCTCCAGTTTTTGCAAAGCGCCTCCCTGTTTATCGACCAGGTCTGGGCTTGATTGTTATTCCTCAGAAAGACTTTCCCAATTACCTCATCCACAGTAGCTGTCAATTGCATTTGCCGTCTCAGCCTCTTGTTGGTTTACTTAATCACACTTAAGCAATTTATTTGAATTTTACAAATTTGTCTCTGTCCTTATTTATTACCATTCCTACCCGAAGGAGCTCTGGTAGCCTGACTCAACTGCACTTAACAACAACAACAACCCGAAGAAACAACAAGCTTCCAGCTTAAAGCTCATCAGTTGTTAAGTACTGATGTGTACGGGGATCTCTGTTAGCTCAGTGGGATAAGTATTGAGCTGCTA
>NW_006422149.1:0-1871 GCF_000296735.1 Chrysochloris asiatica | reverse complement strand
TTGACTGATTAATTAGTTTATTTTTAAAGTCTGAAGGATAAGGTATTTAGGATGGTTGGGGTAAAGCTTCCTGACAAAATTCTTACAGGACAGCCCTTGCTACTCTCAAAGAATGAGAAGGTGCATTTTTGTAATGTAAAAAAAAAATCTTGGTGAAAGTTTCCTGGCCTTTTTCTCACCAATGCAGTTTTCAATCTTCTAACAACTTCTTCCTCACAATTACACTTGCTACCTGTATCAAATTTCTTTATCGTCATCAGGTTGAGTTCAGGTTCAAGCTAGGTCAAATGGGTGCTATTGTAAGTCTGGGAGTTCTTTCATGCCTTCCTCCACTTCAGAGCTCCTGACACTTCACTGTCAGCTCTAAATTCCTTTTGGCTAGGTCAGTATCCATGGGCTTGTGAGTTTACACTTATCCTTAAACTCCACAGCCAGCCTGTCCTTTTCTATCTCCCATCTCAAGGTCAACGAGTGTCAATAAAACCTGGCCAACTCAGCCTTTTTGTTAATTGCTGCATTCTTCTATTTTCACTCACAAGTAGACCAGGCCAGTCACTAGCAAGTATACTAGACTACTCATGGTTTCTCTTTTAGTTTCACTCTTAGAAGGCAATTTACTTAGATGGGTGACTTTTCTCTCCTTAATGGCTCCACGGCAAACAGCTTGCTTGATATTCAAGCAGCCAAACAGTCTGATATTTTTCTGTTGGTTTTTCCTTCAAGAAATATCTTCTGTTCTTTTTGCTGTTCTGGGATGTTCTGAATGACTTTTCAAGTAGGAATGTCCTAACTCAGAAGGTTCTGGGTGGGGCTCAGGATTCTATGTAAGGCCTCTTATTCCACAAGAAGCCTATTTCCCTGGGCAAATTATAATCCTCCTTAGGTAATACAATCAGTTAAAGGCTGAAGATGGGTTTACCAGCTTTCTGTATTCATAATTCCCAATATCCATTGCTATCACACATATTGTCAGGAGGGAACAGTTGCTAGAAAAAGATATCATTCTTGATAAGATGGATCATCAGAGAAAAAGAGGAAGACCACCAATGAAATGGATTGGCCAGGTGGCAGCATTGTGGGCTCAAGTGTGGCAACAGTAGTGAAGTTGACCCAGTATCAGACGTTGTTTCTTTCTGCTGTGCATAGGGTCACCATGAGTTGGTTCTGACTCGATGGCACCTAACAACAACAACAACATCACACTTAAATGTCTATTTTATAATAGTAGGTGGGAGAAATCAAGATTCACAGACAGTCAAGTCCCTTGCCATAATTTCCCCTACTTTACCCATTCAGATCATGTCTCCATCCCTGTATCACAGAGCACTGTTGTTCCAAGGTGGCGTATAAATAATTAATTACCTCTATACCCTTTAGCTCATGCATACCTCCCTAAGTCTTCCCGTCACTTCTTTGTTTATCACCTTCTTCTTTCGTGGGTATTGCCCTTACCCTATTTGTATATTGCCTTACCATCACCTGAGCTATATGTGTCTACCTCTAACCTGTGAATTACTGTCCTCTTTCTCTCATCCCTGATAAGCAGAAAATAAATTTTCTTTTAGTATAGAAATCTTTTCTTAAACTTAAAAAAAGAAAAATGGTCTCATGCAATATTTGTCCTTTTGTGACAGACTAAATTCACTCATCTGTCAGTTTGTCATACTGTGGTGGCTTGTGAGTTGCTGTGATTCTGAAAGCTATGCTACTGGTATTTTCAATACCAGCAGGGCCACCCATGGTGGACAGGTTTCAGATGAGCTTCCAGATGAAGACAGACTAGGAGTAACTAAGAAGGAGTAACAAACTGCTTCCAAATATTTAGTCACTGAAAACTTTATGAGTAGCAGTGAAACACTGTTTGATATAGT
>NW_006422148.1:0-1838 GCF_000296735.1 Chrysochloris asiatica | reverse complement strand
AGCATTGTACCTCATGACTGATCTGGATATGTTCTTTTTGACGATGAATGCAACACCATTCCTTTAAAATTTGTCATTCCCTGCATAGTAAACCATGTGGTTATCAGATTCAAAATGGCCAGTACCAGTCCATTTCAGCTCACTAATGCCTAAGACATCGACCTTGTGGTACAGTGCATTATTATGTAACAGCGCTACACCAGGACTCCATTCTGTCTTGTAGGCATATTAGTTCTGCCTTATAGGTGTATAGATATTAGTTTCACTGATCACACATTCATAGTAGTGTGTGCAACCTCTGAAGATTTGTTTTTAAAGTTTCTGGTTTGACTATGGCTAGCAGAGGTTATTGGTTCTTAGATAAATGGCTAATGCTGATGGCTAAAGTCCTGGTGTTGTACTGTAGGTAAGCACTTAACTGCAGGGTGGATTTGAACCACATGGCCAATGGTTCAAACTCACTAGCTGCTCTTTGGAAACCCTATATAGGGTCACTACGAGTTGTAACCTACTGAGGGCACTGAAGAACAACAAGCCTGTTGTTCAAGGTCAACGTTAGAGTTCTCTGTGGACTGAGAATCTTCGGCAAAGCAACATCATGGGCCAAATCTTCAGGGCTAGTTCTATCACCTCAAGTGCCTATATTACAAGACAAGTACAAAGAATGATATTCCTTTTTCCATTCAATGACTTATCCAGATATGCCTTATGAGGACCTACTGTGCCTGATATGCACCAGGGAAATCAAAGGGAACAACATAAGCCACAAATTTGTGGCTTAACAAAGTTTCTGATAAGCCAGAAGGTTGCCATGATTGAGACAAAAGGATTTGGAAAGAGTTCTCCTTTGGAGGTATTTGCCATTTTTGACAAAATTCTCGGGCTGCTTTAGGAAAATGATATGAGATCTTCAATAAGAGTTATAAGGTCACTTATAATGTTTTAAGAATATAATGTTGGAAAGTGCAAGAAATAGGTTGAAAAAAAAAAAAAAGGAGTAATGATATTAAAATTACACCCAAAATGGAATTAAACAATGACTTATAATGAAATTAATTTTTATTAATTATAGTGAAAATTATAATGAAATTAAATTTGAAATCAGCTCATTTGTTTGTGTATGATTTTTTTTTTTTTTAGTATAAATAGCCAAGTTACAATATGAAATAGGTTAGTTCTCCCTGAAAGTGAAAGTAGCATGTATGAGTTATAACATTATGCATATTTCATGTAATATTGTTGATTTTTTTTTTTGGTGCTGGAGATTTTGCAGCTAAGCATTTTTAACCCAATCACATGTCATTGTGAGATATATTATAGCAATATTTTTCTATTGATAAAATCAAATACACAACAAATTTTATTTTAAAACAAAGTTATTCCTTTTAATTTCCAGAATTTAGTCAACATCCATTCTGTGCTAGTCAGTCATTCATTTTTGTTACATAGTTTAAATTTAACACTCATAATAATCTTGTGGTCCTCTGGACTTCATATAAATTTAAGATGGGATCAAAAATTGTGTTTGGGGAACCACTCCACTCATGGAAACATAATGAGTAAGATGCAATTAAATATGATTTTATTTTATTTTATTATTTTGTTCTATAGTTGTCCTTGGGATTTCTTGAGAACTCTAAACTATAGGCACTTGCCTGCAATTGCAATGTCATTACGTAAGACTAGGATTTACAGAGGGCTAGAATAAAACACTATTTATTGATAGCTAAATTCTTTTGAGAATCCTTAAAAGCATTACCTAATTTAGGGATACCATTGCTGAAGTCAAATGGAATTTGGCTGAAAGAAAACACTAGAAAGATGTTTACTGTGCTTTA
>NW_006422147.1:0-1832 GCF_000296735.1 Chrysochloris asiatica | reverse complement strand
TTGATCTTCATCAGTAAATATTTTAAGGCCTCTTCACTTTCAGCAAGCAACATTGTATCATCTACATATCACAGGTTGTTAATGACTCTTCCTCCAATTTTGATGCTACATTTTTCTTCATATAATCCAATTTCTCAGATTATTTGCTCAGCATACAGATTGAGTAAGAATGGTCAAAGAATACAATCCTGGCACACACCTTCCCTAATTTAAAACCTTCCAGTGCTCCCTTATTCTGTTCAAACAACTATCTCTTGGTCTATGTACAGGTTCCTCATAAGCACAATTAAGTGTTCCGGAATACTCATACATTACAATGTTGTCCAAATCTTGTCATGATCCACACAATTGAAAGCCTCTGCATAGTCAATACAACACAGGTAAACATCTTTCTGGTTTTCTCTGCTTTTAGCCAAGATCTATCTGACATCAGCAATGAAATCTCTCGTTCCACATCCTCTTCTGAAACTGGTTTGAACCTCTGGAAGTTCTCTGTCAATGTATGTTTTCAGCTGTTATTGTATTACCTTTAGTAAAACTTTACTCGCATGGGATATCAAAGAGATTGTCCTAAGATTTCTGCACTTCGTTGGGTCACCTCTCTTTGGAATGGGAACAAATATGGATCTCTTCTAGTCAGTTGGCCAGATAGTTGTCTTCCAAATTTCTTGGCAAAGATGAATGAGTGTCTCCAGTGCTGCATCAGTTTGTTGAAAGAATTCAATTTGCATTCCTTCAATTTCCAGTGCCCAGCTCTTTGCCAATGCCTTCAATGCACCTTGGACTTCTTCCTTCAGGATCACTGGTGCTTGATTATATGCTACCTGTTGAAATGGTTGAACATCAACCATTTGCTTTTGGTACAGTGACTCTATGTATTCCTTCCATTTTCTTTTGATGCTTTCTGCATCATTCAATAATTTGCCCAGAGAATCCTTCAATACCACAAATGAAGGCTTGGAGTTTTTCTTCAGTTCCCTCAGTTTGAGAAATGCTGAGTGTATTCTCTCCCTTTTGGTTTCCTAACTCCAGGTCTTTGAACATGTCATTATAATATTTGACTTTGTCCTCTCAAGCTGACCTTTGAAATGTTCTGTTCAGCTCCCGCACCTCCTCACTTCTTCTATTTGCTTTAGCATCTCTAAGCTGGAGAGCAAGTTTCAGAGTCTCTTCTGACATCCATTTTGGTCTTTTCCTTTTTTCTTGTCTTCTCAATGACCTTTTTCTTTCTTCCTGTATGATGTTCTTGATGTCATCCCACAATTCTTCTGGTCTTTAGTCTTTAGTGTTTAATGTATCAAATCAGTTCTTCAGATGATCTAAATTCAGGTGGGATATGTTCAAGGTCATATTTTGGCTCTCGTGGACTTGTTTTCATTTTCTTCAGCTTCAGCCTGAATTTGCATATTAGCAATTGATGGTCTGTCTGTTCCACTGTCTGCCCCTGACCTTGTTTTGGCTGATGATATGGAGCTTTCCCACCGTCTCTTTCCACAGATGTAGTCAATTTGATTCTGTGTATTCCATCTGATGAGGTCCATAGGTATAATAGTCTTTTATGCTTTTTTAAAAAGGTATTTACAATGAACAAATCATCAGTCTTGCAAAATTATATCATGCAATTTCCAGCATCATCTATCACTAAGGCCATATTTTTCAACCATTGATCCTTCCTCTGTTTTCAGCCTTTGCATTCCATTTGCCAGTAGTGATCAATACACCTTGATTGCATATTTGATCAATTTCAGACTGAAGAAGTTGGTAGAATTCTTCAATTTCATCATCATTGGCTTTAGTGTTTGGTACGTAATAGTAGTGGCATTAACTGCTCA
>NW_006422146.1:0-1872 GCF_000296735.1 Chrysochloris asiatica | reverse complement strand
GAGCACCTTAGGTTAGAAGGTACTTAACTACTGGGGATGAGCTGTCTCCTAAAAGGAGAATTGACCATAATGGCACAGAAAGAACAAAGGGTTGGGGACCTTCATTTTCTATGGGACAAACTCAAAGTGATAAGAACTAGCTGCACATACCTATTAAGTATCAGAATATGGAATGTGCAAAGTATCTATCTAGGAAAATTGATGCTATTTTTGGTATTTTTGGTAAGTGCTGATGAATAAGTTCTGACTCAGATCCACCCTATATAGGATTTCTGAGGTGGAACTGCTGGAGTTTTAACTGCTGACCTTGAGGATAACAGTCCACTGATTATCCTCCTGCACCACACTGGAAAAATTAAAAATCATAATAAATGAAATGGGACACATATCCTAGGTATTGCTGTTGTTGTTAGGTACCCTAGAGTTGGTACAACAGAATGAAAAAATGCCTAGTCCTAGGCAATCCTCAAAACCACCTACACCTGAGCCCACTGCAGCTGTCACTGTGCCAATCAATTTCATAAGGGGTCTTCCTCTTTTTCACCAATCTTCCACTTTACCAAGCATGTTATCCTTCTCCCGTGCCAGGTCTCTGCTGACAACATGTCTGAATTATGAGAGGTGAAGTTTGGCCATCCTGACTTCTAAGGAGCATTCTTACTGTACTTCTTCCAACACAGATCTGTTTGTTCTTTTGGCAGTTCATGGGGCTTTCAATATTCTCCACCAACACCATAACTCAAATGCATTTCTAGTAAAACTTTACTTGCATGAGTTTTCAATGAGATTGTCCAATGAGCTCCACATTCCACTGGGTCACCTCGATTTGGAATGGATACAAATAAGGAACTCTTCTGGTCAGCTGGAAAATTTTCTTGGCATAGATGAATGAGTGCCTCCAGTACTGCATCAGTTTGTTGTAAGATATAAATTTGTATTCCATCAATTCCCAGTGCCTTGTTCTTTTCCAATGCTTTCAATATATCTTAATCTTCTTCCTTCTGGATCAGTGATTCTTGATCATATGCTACCTCTTAAAACAGTTGCACAACAACCACTTCTATTTTGTACAGTGACTCTCCACCACTTATCTGTTAGCTTGTCATACTGTGGTTTGTGAGTTGCTGTGATTCTGGATGCTATGCCACAGGTATTTAAATACCAGCAGAGTCACCCATGGTAGACAGGTTTCAATGGGCTTCCAGATGAAGACAGACTAGGTAGAAGGAATGACGAAGTACTTCCGAATATTTAGTCACTGAAAACCTTATGAATAGCAGAGAAACACTGTCAGATATAGTGCTGGAAAATGAGCCCGTCCGCTTGGAAGGCACTCAAAATGCGATTGGGGAAAGGATGCCTCCTCAAAGTAGAGCTGACCATGATGATGCGGATGGAGTAAAACCTATGGGAATAAAGCCTGAGGGACCTTCATTTGCTGATGGGGCACTTCAAAATGAAGAGAAACAGCTGAAGGCATCCGTTAACAATCAGAACATGGAACATACAAAGTATGAATCTAGGAAAATTGGAAATTGTCAAAATGAAATGGAACTCATAAACATTGATATCTAAGGCATTAGTGAGCTGAAATAGATTGGTATTGGTCATTTTGAATCTGATAATTACATGGCTTACTATGCCAGAAATGAAAAATTATAGAGGAATGGTGTTACATTCATTGTCAAAAAGAATATATCCAGATCAGTCATGAGGTACAACACTGACTACCATAAGATAATATAAATGCGCCTACAGGAAAGCCCATAGTCCTGCTGTGGCACTGTGGGTTAATGTGCCAGACTGCAAAGCTATTTGAACTGCAAGGTCAGTGGTTCAAGCTCACCAGCTGCTCCTTGGAAACCCTAGACA
>NW_006422145.1:0-1851 GCF_000296735.1 Chrysochloris asiatica | reverse complement strand
TATATACATATGTTGTTGTTAAGTGCTGTGGAGTAGGTTTTGACTCATAGCAACACTGTATAGGATTTCTGAGGCTTTAAATCTTTCAAGGGAGCTGAAAGCTTCACTTTTCTCCCACAGAGAAGCTAGTGGACTTGAGCCACCGACCTTGTGGTTTATAGTACAGTACTTATCCTATAAGGAGCTTCTGTTGTGTAATGGTTATGAGTCGGGCTGCTAATCTCACGGTCAGCAGTTGGAAACAATCAGCAGTTCCATGGGACAAAGATGAGGCTTTCTGTTCCCATAAAGATTTACAGCCTCAGAAACCCTTTTGTTGTTAAGTGCTGTGGAGTAGGTTCTGATTCATAGCGACTTATATAGCGTTTCTGAAGAGTGGCTGGTGAATTTGAACAGCTGATCTTGCAGTTCAAACTGACCTTGAGGTCCAGTGCATTATCCCAAAGCATCAAAGCAGGACTCCCGGAAACCCCATTCAGGGTTGCTATGAGTCGGAACCGACTCCAGGGCACATAACTACCACCACCACCACTTACCCTATAGAGTCACATCTATCTCTCTTTCTCTCTCTATATAGGAGTCCTGGTGTGATGTAGGATAAGCACTGGACATCAATGTCAGTTTACACCACAAGCTTGGTGGTTCAAGCTCACCAGTCACTCCTTAGGAACCCTATATGTGGAATCTGTTGTAGCACTGTAGGATAAACACTGGACAGTTTACTATAAGGTTCAAACCCACCAACCACTCCTTGGAAACTCTACACGGGGTCGCTGTGAATCAGAATCAACTGGATGGCTCTTAACAACAATAGCAACAACAGTGGCATATAGGCATATAGAGTGACCCTGTATATGGTTTCTGAGGTTTTAAACCTTTTGTTGGTGTGGTGCTGTAGGATAATACATAGGACCGCAAAGTCAGTTTGAACCTCAAAGTCGGCAGTTCAAACCCACTCACTTCTTGAGAACCCTATATTTAAATATGGTTTATGTATATAAACAGACACACATACATGCACACATACATGCATATGTATATGTTGTTATGTGCCGTGGAGTTGGTTCCGAGTCATAGCAACCATGCATAGGGTTTCTGAGGCTGTAAATCTGTACAGGAGCAGAAAGCCTCATCTTGCTCCTGTGGAATAGCTGGTAGTTTCAAACTGCTGACCTTGTGGCTCGCAGCCCTATTCATAACCACTACGCTACCAGAGCTCCTTGCATGTATATATATGTATATATATTTTGTTGTTAAATTCTGACTCATAGTGTCCCTGTATAATGTTTCCAAGGAGCAGCTGTTGGGTTTGAACTGCCAACCTTGTGGTTCACAGTCCAGTGCACCACACTAGGAGTATAGATATAGATATATCTCCCACATGTCTATCAGTTTGTTGTAAACCAAATTTATATATATTATATATGTATATGTATGTTGTTGTTGTTAAGTGCCATCGAATCAGTTCCAACCCATAGCGACCCAAGATCAGATGGATCTTGGCTGAAATTATAGGGTTTCCGAGGAGCAGCTGGTGAGCTTGAACCACCAACCTTGCAGTTCAAATGGCTTTGCAGTCTGATGCATTAGCCCACAGCGCCATACCAGGACTCTCTCTCTATATATATATTGTTGTTGTTATGTGCAGTGGAGTTGGTTTCGACTCATAGCGACCCTGTACAGGGTTTCCGAGGCAGTAAACCTTTATGGGAGCAGAAAGCCTCATCTTTCTCCCGCGGAACAGCTGGTAGTTTTTAATTGCTGACCTTGCGGTTCGCAGCCCGATTCGTAACCACTACGCTACCAGAGCGCTCTCTCTCTCTCTCTCTCTCTCTCTCTCTCTCTCTCTCT
>NW_006422144.1:0-1842 GCF_000296735.1 Chrysochloris asiatica | reverse complement strand
AAGAAGAAGAAGAAGAGCTAAAATAAATAGAAATATTCTTAACTGATGGTACATGGAGGTGATTATTATGATTTTAATGAAACAAAGTATTTGATTTGTTGAATGTAAAACTGATGATCTGCTCTGTAAACTTTCACTCAACTCACAATAAAAACTTTGAAAATTTAAAAAAAAGAAAGAGATAATTTACTTTGCCCTAGTGAAGAGTAAGCCTTGTAAAATGCGGTAGATTCCTTTAGGGGAGGCTAGAGAAAGACTAACAGTATACATTTCTGGCATTGCAAATAAGATCTTTCTCAAGGACCCCCTGCTTACCCTGCGTTCAATAGTTTCTGGGTCTGTAAAAATGGTTATCTCTGGGAATTTATGCAACAGTTATGACTATCTGCATCTGACTACTGAAATTGAATTGCCATTCAAATGACCAAGAACTTTTTCACTTGTATAAATCATATGTACTAGGCTTATCATCTTATCCACTCCTAGGGATATCTTAGTTTAGTAAGCAGTACAATACGTTTACACAAGTCAGAATAGTCTGAACACTACTTTGACCAGTTGCCAATCATGGTATTTGTGCCCTCAGTGTCCTTTTTATTGTTATTGTTGATATGTGACGTGTGATAGGTTCCAATGAATAGCAACACTGTGCATAATAGAAAAATTAAATGAGCAAAAAAACTACCTAGTCCTGTGCTTTCTTCACAATTATTGTTACATGTGAGCCCTTTGCTGCTTCTACTGGTCAATCCATCTCATTGAGAGTATTCCTCTTTTTGATGAACATCCTCTTTAACAAACATGATGTTAATTTCCAGTGAAATATCCCTACTGATTCCATGTAGGAAATTGTTGTTCCTATTTGACATCCAGTCATCACTGACTCAAAGCAACTTTATGAGCAGCACAAGGAAACACAGCCACGTTTTGTACCAATTTTACAATCGTTGCTACACTTTAATTCTTTGTGTCAAACCATATTCTTGGGGTCTTCCTCTTTTTTTGTTGACATTCCACTTTACCACACGTTATGTACTTCTCTAATGACTTTTGTTGTTGTTGTTGTTAGGTTCAATTGAATCGGTACCGACCCATAATGTCTTATGCACAGCAGAATGAAACACTGCCCGATCCTGGGCCAACCTCACTATTGCCACACTTGAGCCCATTGATGCTTCCACATGGCTAATCCATCTTGTTGGGGGTCTTCCTCTTTTCCTCTGACCCTCCTCCATCTTACCAAACATGATATCGTTTTACAGAGACAGCTCCTTCCTGACAATGTGTCCAAAGTATGAGAGACAAAGTTTGGTCATCTTGATCTCTAAGAAGCATCTGGCTGCACTTCTTCCAAAACGGATCTATTGGTTCTTTTGGAAGTCCATGGCACTTGCAATATTCTCCTCTAGCACCATAACTCAAAAGCATCAATAATTCTAAGGTCTTCCTTATTCACCGTCCAGAATTCACATGCATATGAATTTATTGAAAATACCGTGGCTTGGGTCAGGCGCACTTTAGTACTCAAGATGACAACTTTGCTCTTCAACACTTTAAAAAGGTCTTGTGCAGCAGATTTGCTTAATGCAATACATCGTTTGATCACTTGACTGATGCTTCTGTGAGTGTTGCTAGTTGATACAAGAAGAATGAAGACCTTGACAACTTCAAACTTTTATCCATTGATAAGAATGTTGCTTATTAGTCCAGTTGTGAGGATTTTTGTTTTCTTTACATTGAGAATCCATCCTGAAGGCTGTGCTCTTTGATCTTCATCAGTAAATGTTTTAAGTCCTCTTCACTTTCAGCAAGGAAGGTTGTATCATCTGCATATTGCAGGTT
>NW_006422143.1:0-1819 GCF_000296735.1 Chrysochloris asiatica | reverse complement strand
ACAACCCTTAACATAATTAAGACCTGATCAGTTACAATGTAAGTTTATAATTGGTCAGGTTTTAATAGTTAGTAACATCTGATAACATCAACAACAAAAATATCTATTTCCGCAAACAAGGCAGGTACAAGGGTTAGGATTTCAATGTGTCTTTTATGGGGGGAGGGTGTCACAAATTATAGCTATAAACAATAGCAATCCCTTGAAGATTTATTGGAAAACAATTTTAAAAAAAGGTTTCCATGAATATCCAAGGACAAACCATGCTAGACAGCTGCCTGAAGCTTAGGCTGTAGTGAAGTCTAAGTATTGCTGTGCTTCTCTTATTCCTGCTTCTCTTTGTACATGTTTGCCACCTTCCAAACTTCTCTATGGTTGCCTCATTTCTCTACATAACTAGTACTTCTCTACTTCCTGTAATTTCAATGCCATTGCTTCTGACTTATTTTAACTTTTTCCCACCAAAGCTGCCTGCGATCAGAGACCCACTTCATAGCAAATGGAGAGCAGCAATGGGCTCAGGTTCATGGAACTCACTTGTCTTTCTATGTTTCTCATCCTCCTGAAGCAACTGACTTAATTGAATAATGAAATGACTTTATAAAGACACAATTACAACACCAATTAAGTTGCAATACTTTGCCAGGTTAGGGCAATGTTCTCCAGGAGGCTGTAAATATTCTAAACCAGCATTCAATGCATAGTACTGTTTCTCCAATAGCTAGGATACACAGGTCCAGGAAATTAAGGGTGAAAATGGGAGTGGTGTCACTCACTATTACTCTTAGTGACACACTTGCAAAATTTTGGCTTCCCATCCATTTGACCTTATGTTCTTTGAACCAGGATGCTATTGTTTCAAAGGGAGGAATAATCCTACCTGGAGACAGAGCACTGTAACCTTTGAACTGAACATTAAGAATGCACCATGGCCATTTTGCTCAACTCCTGTCTATTGATTAAAAGGCAAAGAAGGAAGTTACCACACTAAGTAGTGTGATTGATCATGACTGTTGTTGTTGTTAGGTGCCAATGGGTCTGTTCCTATTCATAGTGATCCTGTGCACACCTGGTCCTGCACCATCCTCACAACATTTGTTTCCCTTGAAAGCATTGCAGCTGCCATTGTGCCTATCAATTTCATTGGGAGTCTTCCTATTTTGAACTGACCTTTTACTTTACCAAGCATAATATCCTCCAGGAACTGGTCCATCTTGATAATGTGTCTGAAGTATGAATGCTCAAATCTCACCTATGTGGTTTCTAAGACATACACTGCACACAACTTTTCTGATTCTAAACCATGCAGTGTACGCTTGTTCTGTTTGAACAGCCGCCTCAGTGGTTTGGCAGCTGAGATGCAATTATCCCAATAATGAGATATAGCACAGTGTAATTTTCTCTATGATGAATTCTACTGTGAACAATGAATTAAAAGGGTATTTCTTTGGGGGTGTGACTCAATTCTAATATATTAGACTGGCCAAGCTTGTTTGCTTTTGCTGGGTCTGGATCTTGCATGTGGGTCATCCTCCAAATTCCGGTTTTTTGATTTGAGCCAATGGCCTGCTCTATTATCTGCTCATCCTAAGAACCATCATCAGACTGCTTTCTTACCTAGTGGATTTGCTTGTTTGCCTGCCAGACCAGACTGCCTGCTGGACCTGCCTGTTAGCCTCCTAGACTGTCTGCCTGCCTGACTGCTGGTACATCTGATACACACTTGGGACTATCCCACCACTACAATTGTGAGCTAGTTCCTTGATACTGAATTATATATATCTATATTTATATATAGATAGATATATGTATATAGATA
>NW_006422142.1:0-1876 GCF_000296735.1 Chrysochloris asiatica | reverse complement strand
AGCCAAAATTAACACCTTAACCTAACATCTCAAACAATTAGAATAAGAGCAAAGGAAGCCTGCAGCCACCAGAACAAAAGAAATAATAAAGGTTTAAGCAGAAATAAGTAAAAGAGAAACCAAAAAAAGAAATGGAAAGAATCAAGACAAGAAGTTGCTTCTTTGAAAGGATTAATAAAATCGACAAACCATTGGCAAATCTCACAAAAGAAAAGATGGAGAAGATTCATATAACATTAATAAGAAATGATATGGGTGACATCACAATGGTACCAACAAAAATGAAAAGTATAATAGCAGAATACTACAAAGAACTGTATTTCAACAAATGTAAAATCTAGACGAAATGGACAAGTTTCTAGAAACACAGGACCTACCGAAACTAACACAGACTTCAGTAGAAAACTTGGACAGACCTATAACAAAAGAAGAAATTGATCAAGTCATTTGAAAACTCCCAACTAAAAAAGGTCTGGTTGGGTGATTTTACTGGTGAATTCTACCAAACATTCAGAGAAGAGGTGACACCAATTCTATTCAAATTATTCCATAATATAGAAAACTATGGACAGTGCCTAAATTCATTTAATTAAGCAAATATAACCCTGATATCAAAACCAATCAAAGACATCACTAAAAATGAAACTTATAGACCAATATCTCTCATGAATATAGATGCAAAAATTCTCAACAAAAACCCATCCAATAGAATCCAACAAAATATCAAAAATGTAACACAATGTGATCAAGTGGAATTCAGGCCAGATATACAGGGATGATTCAATATTAGCAAAAACAATTACTATAATTCACCACATAAATAAAACAAAGGGAAAAATCACACGATAATATCAACTGATGCAGAAAAGGCATTTGGCAAAATCCAACACCCATTCCTGATAAAAGCACTCAAAAGAATGAGAATAGAAGGGGAATTTTTCAACATAATCAAGGACAAATATACAAAACCAGCAGCCAACCTCTCAATGGACAGAAACTGAAGCCATTTCCATTGTGAACAGGAACCAAACAAGGATACCCTTAATCACCACTCCTATTCAATACTGTGCTGGAAGTCTTAACCAGAGCTGTAAGACAAGAAAGAGAAATTAAGAGCTGACAAAGTAAAACTGACAAAGAAGTAGAACTCAATTTGCAAATGACATGATCTTATAGTTCAAAAATCATGAAGATGCAGCAAGAAAATTATTGGAACTCATTGAAAGATTCATTGATACTATAAATATATATAAATCAGTTGGATTTCCTTATGCTAATGAAGAGCTCTGAAAAGGCAATCAGGAAATAATACTCTTTGCAATAGCCACACAAAAGATGAAATACATAGAAATAAATCTAACCAGAGAAACAAGAGACCTATACAAAGACAACAAAGCACTACTATAAGAAACCAAAAGAGACCACAAAAAATGAAGAATATACCATGATCATGGACAGGAAGACTTAACATTGTGAAAATGTCAGCACTACCCAAAGCAATCTAAGATTTATGTGGGAAACCATGAAGAGGAATAACTTACACGTGGTTGGAATTCCAGAACAGGAAGAGACAATAAAATCCACAGGAAAAAAGAAAGAAGAAAACATGATAGATGAGAAGATGCCCAAAGAACACCAAACAGGATAGACTACAAAAGAAAATCACCAAGATATATAATAATCAAGCTTTCCAAAATCAAAGATAAGGACAGAATCCTGAAAGCATCTAGGAAAACGAGAAATATAACATACAAAGGCAAGCAAATCA
This sequence comes from Chrysochloris asiatica, assembly GCF_000296735.1. NCBI lineage: Eukaryota > Metazoa > Chordata > Mammalia > Afrosoricida > Chrysochloridae > Chrysochloris > Chrysochloris asiatica. The sequence continues at coordinate 108 of NW_006422142.1, read as the reverse complement.
GACTAAGCTTGGATTCCTCAAGAGAAACCATGCAGGCAAGAAGGTAATGGGGAAACATATATAAAACCCTGAAAGAAAAAAACTGCCAACCCAGAATCCTCTACCCAG
>NW_006422141.1:0-1877 GCF_000296735.1 Chrysochloris asiatica | reverse complement strand
AACAGAAAATATCAAAGGTCAGCTTAAGAAGACAAAGTCAAATATTATAATGAAATGTGCAAAAATCTGGAGTTAGAAAACCCAATGGGAAGAACACACTCAGCATTGCTCAAACTGAGGGAACTGAAGAAAAAAATTCAAACTTTGACATGTACTGAAGAATTCCATGGGCAAAATACTGAATGGTGAAGAAAGCATTAAAAGAAGATGGAAGGACTACACAGAATCATTATACCAAAAGAAATGGTTGACTCATTAACAACCTGAGATATGCAGATGATACAACCTTGCTTGCTGAAAGTGAAGATCAAAGACCATAGCCTTTGGTATGAATAGAATCTCAATGTAAAGAAAACAAAAGTGCTTACCAGTGGACCAATAAATAACATTTTTCTCAGTGGAGAAAAGATTGAAGTTGTCAAAGTCTTCATCTTTTCTCCGATAAACCATCAACTCTCAAGGAAGCAACAGGCAAGAATTCAAAGGATGCACAAATCTGCTGCACAAGCGGACTAAAGTTTGAAGACTGAAGTGTGCCTGACCCAAGCCATAGTATTTCCAATAACCTCATAAGCATGCGAAAGTTGGACAGAAAATAAGGAAGACCTTAGAAGAGTTGATGTATTTGAGTTATGGGGGTGCAAAAGAACAGTTATCTGTGTTGGACAAAATATAGCTACAATTTGGAGGCCAGAATGGTCAGACTTCATGAGAAGTAACCAGCCACTAGTAGGAGACATAATATTTAGTTTCTTTGTTGTTGTTAAGTGCCATGGGTTCCAACCCATAGCAACCCTGTCTAGGGTTTCTGAGGAGCAGCTGGTGGCTTTGAACTGCTGACCTTATGGTTCATGAAGTTGACCTTGCAGTCTAGTGCATTTTCCTGCGGCATCACACTAGGACTGGCCACACCAGGACTTGGGGGAAATGGTTTCTTTAGAAAAGTATAAATAAAAATGTTGTTTAATTTAATATGGAATTGTAATTTAGATTAGAAATCCTAGAATTCAAATATACCAGCACCTTCGTTTTTAAGATTCAGAGCTACAGCTCCCCTTTTGACTGAGTTATTGTTGTTGTTGTTAAGTGCCATCGAGTCGTTTCTGACACACAAAGTCCCTGTGTAGGGTTTCCAAGGAGCAGCTGGTGAGGTGGTCCCGAGGGTGGCCACGCCTCCTAGGGTGGGGTGGGGCGGGACAGGTAAATTTCAATGGCGCCTCGGCCTGGAAGCTACGGAGTCAAATGGTTATAGAACTGCTCTTGAAACTGTACAAAACAGAAAATGCGCAGAGGAGTCCAAGGCTTTGCACAATGCTGTCACAGAAGTGAAGGACTTAAGGTCTGGAGTAAGAGAGAGGATGTCACCGTGACTTGAATATGCGGGAGCGGAGGAGGGTAGTGACGCCGGCGGCTTTGGTCGGTATCGCTTCTCGGCCTTTTGGCTAAGATCAAGTGTAGTATCTGTTCTTATCAGTTTAATATCTGATACGTCCTCTATCCGAGGACAATATATTAAATGGATTTTTGGAACAGGGAGATGGAATAGGAGCTTGCTCCGTCCACTCCACGCATCGACCTGGTATTGCAGTACTTCCAGGAACGGTGCACCCCCTCTGGGGAAAGTTACTTGTTTAAAAACAGACAACATAAAACTCTCAGCCTCTCTGTACATTCTGAGACTCATTCAGTATCTTGCTATCTTACCTGCCCGACCTTCCTAGCTGCCGATCTTGACTCCTCAACCCTGCTGATCTTTGATCATCAGTCCTGCAGTTTTATGAATCTACATGTTGTTGTTGTTGTTGTCAGGTGCCATCGAGTCGGAACCGACTCATAGCGACTCCATGCACAGCAGAACGAAACAATGTTCGATCCTG
>NW_006422140.1:0-1878 GCF_000296735.1 Chrysochloris asiatica | reverse complement strand
GATGACAGAAGCATCAAGAGAGATGGAGGCTGTTCCAGGCTGAGAAGGACCAGAGGATCCTGCAAATGCTGCCGGAGAACTTGAGGAGGAAGACCATCATCATGAAGGATGTGCCAGATTGGGAGGTCCCCCCATTCCACACAATGCACTGGGTGACCCCTGACGTGGGTCAACTCTATGTACTGCGCACAAATGAGGAGTTTGTCAATGCCAATTATGGCTCCGTGTTTACGTGTAAGAACTACTGCAGTCCCTCCTTACTCCATGAAGAGAAGAATCAAGGCTCTGAAAACCAGGGGCTGGAGGAAGACTACACTGTGTCACTGTACCAAAAATAATTGGTAGACATTCAAACCATATCAAGAGGTAACGTATGATCAAGAACTAATAGTGTTGAAGGGAAAAGTCCAACCTGTAATAAATGCATTGGCAAAAAATAAGACTCCAGGAATTGATAGAATGCCAATTGAGATGTTTCAACAAACTGATGTAGTATTAGAAGCACTCAGAAATTTGGAAGGCAGCTACCTAACCAACCAACAGGAAGGATACAGATTTGTGCCCACTTCAGAGAAAGGTGGACCTAAAGAAGATTGAAATTATCTAAAAATATCATTAATATCACATGCAAGTAAAACTTTGCTGAAGACAATTCCAAATCAGTTGCAACAGTACAAAGACAAGGAACTGACAGAAATTTAAGCTGGATTCGGAAGAGGACTTGGAACGAGAGATACATTGCTGCCATCAGATGAATCTTGGCCGAAGGCAGAGAATGTGAAAAAGGTGTTTGCTTGTGCTTTATTGACTATGCAAGGCATTCAACTGTATGGATCATAACAAACTATGGATAACATTGTGAAGAATGGGAATTCCAGAACACTCAATTGTGTGCTCAAGAGGAATCTATACATAGACCAAGAACAATCATTAAAACAGAACAGGGGGATACAGAATCATTTAAAATCAGGAAAGGTGTGTGTCAGAGCTGTATCAATCTGTATGCTAAGAAAAGAATCCAAAAAGCTGGATTATATGAAGACTGAAGCACTAGGACTAGAGGAAGTCCTGTTAATAATCTTCAATATGGAGATGATATACCTTGCTTGCTGGATGCAAAGAAGACTTGAAGCACTTAATGATGAAGGTCAAAGACTATAATCTTCAGTACAGATTACACATCTATGTAAAGAAAATAAAACTCCCCCCAACTGGAGCAATAAACAACATCATGATAAACAGAGAAAAGATTACAGTTGACAAGGATTTTATTTTACTTTGATACACAATCAGTGCTCATGGAAGAAGCAGTCAAGAAATCAAAAGACATATTGCATTGGGCAAATCGGCTGTAATAGACCTCTTTAAAGTGTTAAAGAGCAAAGATGTCACACTTTGAGGCCTAAAGTCCACACAACCCAAGTCATGGTATTTTCAATTGCCCTAGATGCATGTGAAAGCTGAACAATGAATAAGAAAAGTTGAAGAATTGATGCATTTGAATTACGGTGTTGGTGAAGAATATTGCAATTACTATGGACTGCCAGAAAAGAAACCAATCTATCTTGGAAGAAGTACAGTCAGAAAGCTCCTTAGACTCAAAGACGGTGAGACTTTATCTTAAGCACTTCAGACATGTTCTCAAGAGAAGGACACTATGTCTGTAAAATATGTAGAGGGTCCGTGAAAAAGAGGAAGACCCTCAAAGAGCTGGATTGGCACAGTGGTTGTAACAATGGGCTCAAACATAACAAGTGTGAGGCTGGCACAGGGCCAGGCAGGGTTTCCTTCTGTGGTACACAGGGTAGCGATGAGTCGGAACCAACTCGATGACACCTAACAACAACAAACTCTGAGAAAAGAAGCATTCAGTAAAGC
>NW_006422139.1:0-1878 GCF_000296735.1 Chrysochloris asiatica | reverse complement strand
GCTGGAAAAGGATATCATATTTGGTAAGGTGGAGGATCAGAGAAAAAGAGGAAGAACTCCAGCAAGATGGATTGGCTAGGTGGCAGCATCAATGGCAATAATTGTGAGATTGGCTCAGAATTGGGCAGTGTTTCATTCTAGTGGGCATAGGGTCGCTACGAGTTAGGTACTCGATGGTACCTAACTACAACAGTTTACTATGATCCACACAGTTAAACACCTTTGCATAGGCAACAAGACAGGTAAACATTTTTTTGGTATTCTTTGCTTTCAATCAAAATCCATCTGACATCAACAGTGATCTCCTTCACTCCATGTCCTTTCTGAATCTGATTTGAATTTTTGGCAGTTCCTTGTTGATTTACTGCTGCAATGTACTGATTTTGAATTATCTTCAGCAAATTTTTACTTAAATTCATGATATTAATGACATCCCATTCTGTTGGATCATTTTTCTTTGAAATAGGCATGTCTATGAATCGCTTCCAGTCAACTGACCAGATAGCTGTCTTCCAAATTTCTTGATATAGGTGAGTGAGCATCTCTTTGTTGAACCATCTCAATTAATATTGACTAGTCTATTAATTCCTGGAGTCTTGTTTTCACCAATGTCTTCAGTACAACTTGGCCTTCTTCCTTCAGTGCCATGGGGGGGTTCTTGATCATATGCTACCTTCTGAAATAGCTAAACATCAACCAATTCTTTTTGGTACAGTAACTTTAGGAGTCTTGGCAGTGTAGAAGTTAAGCACTTGGCTTCTAGCAAAAGATCAGCGGTTCCAACCCACGAGATACTCCACAGGAGAAAGATGTGGCATTTTGCTTCTGTAAAGAGCTACAGCCTTGGAAACCCCGTGAGTCCAAATCCACTGACAGCAGCAGGTTTGCAGTGACTGTGTATTCCTTCCATCTTTTTTTTTTTGATGCTTTCTGTGTTGTTCAGTATTTTGCCTACTCAAAATGAGAAGAAACAGCTGAAAATATCATTAGTAATGTGAATGAACAAGGAACCATAACATAAAATAGAATTTTGTAAGATCAATGACTTATTCATGGCAAATACCTTTTTTCAACATCATTGTTGTTGTTAAGTGCTATGCAGTAGGTTCTGACTCATAGAAACCTGTACAGAGTTTTTGATGCTACAAATCTTTGCGGGAAAACAAAGCTTCATTTTTCTCCCCCTTAAACAATGTAGTTTGTTGTACAGTGGTGGCTTGTGAGTTGCTGTGATTCTGAAAGCTATGTCACCGGTATTTTAAATAGCAGCAGGGTCACCCATGGTGGAAAGGTTTCAGATGAACTTCCAGACAAAGACAGATCGGAAGAAAGAGTGACAAACTACTTCCGAATATTTAGTCACTGAAAACTTTATGAATAGCAGAGAAACATTGTCAGATATAATGCCGGAAAATGAGCCCCTCAGGTTGGAAGGCACTCAAAATGTGATTGGGTAAGAGCTGCCTCCTTAAAGCAGATTTGACCATGATGATGCGAATGGAGGAAAGCCCGTGGGAGAAAAGCCCACAGGACCATCATTCGCTGATGAGGCACAACTCAAAATGAAGAGAATCAGCTGTAAACATCCATTGAAAATTGGAATATGGAATGTACGAAGTATGAATCTGGGAAAATTGGAAATTGTCAAAAATGAAATAGAACACATAAACATTGATGTCTTAGGCATTGCTGTTGTTGTTAAGTGCCGTCAAGTCGGTTCCGACCCATAGCGACCCTGTACAGGGTTTCCGAGGGTGTTAATCTTTACGGGAGTAGAAAGCCCCATCTTTCTCCCGCAGAGCGGCTGGTAGTTTCGAACCGCTGACCTTAAGGTTCGCAGCCCGATTCGTAACCACTACGCTACCAGAGCTCCTTATC
>NW_006422138.1:0-1839 GCF_000296735.1 Chrysochloris asiatica | reverse complement strand
AGGAGAAATGGTCTACTTCCAAATATTTAGTCACTGAAAAGTGTATGAATAGCAGTGGAACACTGTCAGATATCATGATGGAAAATGAGCCACTCAGGTTGGAAGGCACTCAAAGTACAATAGGGGAAAAGCTGTCTCCTCAAAGTAGAATTAACCTTAATGACATGAATGAAGTAAAGCCATTAGGATCTACATTTGCTGATGGGGCACAGCACAAAAACAAAATAAATAGCTGAAAACATGCATTAATTATCAGAACATGGAATTCAAAAGGAAAAGGAATGAGTAAACATCAATATCCTAGGCATTAGTGAGCTGAAATGGAGTAACTAGTGTTGCCATTTTGAATCTGACAACCTTATGGTTTACAATGCCATGAATGACAAATTGAAGAGGAATGATGATGCAGTCATCATCAAAAAAGAACATATCAAGATCTATAATGAAGTACAATGCTGTCTGTGTATGGAAAATAGCCAAATGCCTACAAGGAAGACCAGTTAATACCACTATTATTCAAATTTATGCACCAATCATTAAAGCAAATAAGGATGAAATTGAAGAATTCTACCAAATTCTTCTGTTTGAAATTGATCAAGCATGCAATCAAGACATATTACTTAATAATAACTGGCAACTGGAATGTAAATGTTGGAAAAAAAGAGGAATAATTAGTGGTTGGAAAATACAGCCTTGGTGATAGAAACAATGCTGGAGATCACATGACAGAAATTTGAAAGACCAATGATTTATACATTGTATCTTTTTTAAACAATGTAAAAGATGACTATACACATCAACCTCACCAAATGGAATACACACCAATTAAATTTACTAAATCTGTGGAAAGAGATGGTAGAAAAACTTCATATCATCAACCTAGACAAGGTCAGTGGCAGACTGTGGAACTGCTGGAACATCAATTGCTCATATGCAAATTTTTAATGAGAGGTGACCCAATGGAATGCAGAAATCATCAGACAATATCACTGATATCCCATGCAAGTAAAGTTTTACTAAAGGTAATACAGATGTGGCTGCAATAATACACTTACAGAAAATTTTGAGAAGTTCAATCCGTATTCAGAAGAGGATTTAGAATCAGGGATATCATTGCTGACACAGATGGATCTTGGCTGAAAGAAAAGAATACCAGAAAGATGTTTACCTGTGCTTTATTGACTACACAATGACTTTTGATTGTGCTGATTATGATAAGATGTGGACAACATTGTGAAGTATGAGTATTCCTGAACATTTAATTGTGCTCATGAGGAACCTGTACATAGACCAAGAGGCAGTTGTTTGACCAGACCAAGATAACACCGAATGGTTTAAAATTAGGAACGATGTGCTCCAGGGTTGCAGTCTTTCACCATGCTTATCCAGTCTTTATGCTGAGCAAATAATCTGAGAAGCTGGATTATCTGAAGAAAACTGTGGCATCAGGGTTGGAAGAAGACTCATCAACAACCTGCGATATACAGATAATACAACCTTGCTTGCTGAAAGTGAAGAAGACTTAAAATCCTTACTGATGAAGATCAAAGACTACAACCTTGGTTGTGGATTGCATATCAATATAAACAAAACAAAAATCCCCACCACTGGACCAATAAACAACATCCATTAAAATGGAGAAAAGATTGACGTCAAAGACTTCATTTTGCTCTGATCAACCATCAACATTCTTGGAAGCAACAGCCAGGAAATCAAATGATGAATTGGATTAGGCTAAGTTACTGCACAAGATCTTTTCAAAGTGTTGAAGAGCAAAGGTGTCAGTTTGAGGATTAAGGTACACCTGACCCAAGCCATGGTATTTTCAATAACCTCATA
>NW_006422137.1:0-1881 GCF_000296735.1 Chrysochloris asiatica | reverse complement strand
TAAAGGATTTGGGTTAAGGAGGATGTGATATGGATACTGTAGAGACCTTTGTATGCACCACTATTGACTCAGCAATCTATAAAGATGGTGCACATCTCTGAGCTGTTGGGTCAGGTAAGTATAAGGCAACATCACTTGACTCTCAGAAAGACAACTCAGAATGTTGGAGGGATGTCACTCAAAATAAATCAAAGCTTCCTATTGAGGTGATTTAATAGCAAAGACAGAAGGTTCTTAAAAAGAAACTATTGAAAAAACTTAAGGAACTTTAAGGAGTAACTGAAATGGGATAATTTGAGAGCATAATAAAACTGAAGGCTTAAAAAAAAAAAAAAAATTACTTCCTTTCTTCTCTCCCTGCCTGTATTCTATTTTCAAATCTCAAATACTATTGTTTTTGACAGGAGGGTGTGAATCTTTCCATGTAGACTTGGGGCTGGTCAGCTAGTGGTTACTTGTAATACACTATATTAAAAAAGTTCCCAAAAGTGTAATTTTGGTCGTATCTGTACAAAAAAAATAAGCCCAAACCAAACCTATTACTTTAGAATTGATTCCAACCCACAGTAGCCCTTTAGGACAGGATAGTACTGCCCCATAAAGTTTCCCAGGCTGTCATCTGTGTAAAAGCAGATAGTCATACCTTTCTCCTGCTTAATACCTGGTGGGTTCTGACCTTTCAGTCTGCAGTCACCATGCCACCAGGATTCCTTTTTATCTATACAGTACTTTTTCATTTAAGGTCACCTGCGGTGAAACCATTCGTGTTGCCAAGGGAGCACCTCAGATGATGTGAATCCACGTTTGTCTGACTCCTTTGTCTTTTGGCTTGCTATTATTATTATTTTTTATTTAATGGTATTTCATAATGAAATTGAACTGGGTACAAATTTAAAAATAAGTTCACAGATTCATGTTTTCTTTGTTAAAAGAAAAAAGAGTATCAGACTTTAAGAATCACTTGCAATGCTCAGAAATGTAATAGTTAATTATACAACTTAGTAAAGTCATTTCTGAAGTAAACCAATCTTCAGTCCCGGATCGTCAAAGGAGTTCTACCCATTACTATAAAAATTTTGAAGGTTTTATTGAATTTTGAAATAACTATGTGAAAATTCAAGGGTTTTTCGAAGTTATTTAACTAAGAAAATTGCATATGGGATACTTACTTTTCTAGGAACTGAGACCTTGACTTCAAAAGATTTTATAATCTCTGACACATTCCAAAGATTTTAATAAAAAAATTTAAATTACATAATTTTCCATGGTTCTAGGTACTGCATTCTTATTATGATGAAAGTAGATAAGGCTTTGGTTAATTTCTATGAAAGAGCAATGTTTTAGCAATTAAGGGAGGAAAAAAAATGACAATTTTGGTAATTTTCTACTCGCCTTGCAAATTAGAAGCAAAATAAAATATGTCTTTGCTGTTGTTAGGTGCCATCGAGTTGGTTCCAACTCATAGCTACCCTATGCATAACAGAATGAAACAAGGCCCGATCCTGAGCCAACCTCACAATTGTTGCCACAATTAAGCCCACTGATGCTGCCACTTGGCCAATCCCTCTCGCTGGGGTCTTCCTCTTTTTCTCTGACCCTCCACCTTACCAAACATGATATCCTTCTCCAGCAACTGGTCTCTCCTGACAATATGTTCGAAGTATGAGAGACGAAGTCTGGCCATCGTGACCTCCAAGGAGCACTCTGTCTGCACTTATTCCAATACAGATCTGTTGGTTCTATGGGCAGCCCATGGCACTTTCAATATTCTCCTCCAACACCATAACTCAAATGCATCAATTCTTCTACGGTCTTCCTTATTCATCCTTGCACTTAGTAAGTGTTTAATTTAGGAATACACAGGAATAAATCCACCACTCG
>NW_006422136.1:0-1882 GCF_000296735.1 Chrysochloris asiatica | reverse complement strand
TGAGTCCATCGATGCTGCCACTTGGCCAATCCATCTCGTTGGGGGTCTTCCTCTTTTTCTCTGACCCTCCACCTTACCAAACATGATATCTTTCTCTAGCAACTGGTCCCTCCTGAGAATATGTCCAAAGTATGAGAGACAAAGTTTGGCCATTTCGGCCTCCAAGAAGCACTCTGGCTACACTTCTTCCAAAATGGATCTATTGGTTCTTTTGGCAGCCCATGACACTTTTAATACTCTCTTCCAACACCATAACTAAAAAGCATCAGTTCTTCTACCATCTTCCTAATTTACTGCCCAGCTTCCACATGCATATGAGGTTATTGAAAATACCATGGCTTGGGTCACGCACACCTTGGTCCTAAAGCTGACATCTTTGCTCTTCAACACTTTAAAAAAGGTCTTGTGCAGGACTGGACACAGTAAAATGTAAAAATTAGTGGATTTGTTGTTAAGTCAGTTCGGACCCATAGCGACCCTGTACAGGGTTTCCGAGGAGCAGCAGTGAGCTTGAACCACCAACCTTGCAGTTCAAACTGACTTTGCAGTCTGGCACATTAACCCACAGAGTCATAGAAGCCTATAAATTTTTTTGGAAAAAAAAAACATATGAGAGACACAAAGAGAATATGAAAATAAAAGAAGAAAGAAAGAAAGAAAAAAAAACATAAGATATACATGGAATGCAGTCAAAAAGTCTAACACATGTCAAATTAGAGTGCCAGAAAAAAAAATAAGGGGAACAAAATGGAACAGAAGCAAAAGTTGAAGAAATAATGGCCAGGAACTGATAAAACACTCACAATTCAAGATCAGCAAAGCTCAAACAGGATTGAAACTACATCTAGACCCATCAGAACCACAGTGCTGAAACCCAAAGACAAAAAAATCTTAAAAGCAGCTAGAGAGAAAACCAAGTACTGTTCAAAGAAGCAATTCATTGTATGACTGACAGTTGATCACAGAACACAAGGCAATTACAATGGTTATGCTGTGGAGATTATATATGTGTATCTGTAACTCTGTGTATTCAAACATGCTGGTTTCAAAAAACCAAGCCATGGGTCATTATGATGTGCTTTGGAAAAGTATGTTGGATAACAACAAAAAAATGTCTGTACTGATGATGTCGACACCAGTGCAGAAGAATTTAACCTTAAAGAATGTGAATACAAATATTTCATAAAATGTATGAGTACAGAAAGATGTTGCATATTTTCTAACTTAAAATATATGACTTTGTTGTTGTTGTTAGGTGCCATTGAGTCGGTACCGACTCACAGCGACCTTATTCACAACAGAATGAAACACTGCCTGATCCTGGGCCAACCTCGCTCCTGTTGCCACGCTTGTGTCCGTCGATGCTGCCAACTGGCCAATCCATCCCATTGGGGGTCTTCCTCTTTTTCTCTGACCCTCCACCTTACCAAACATGATATCTTTCTCCAGCAACTGATATCCCTTCTCACAATTTGTCCGAAGTCTGAGAGACAAGGGTTGGCCATCTTCACAATTGCTATTACATTTGAGCCCACTGCTGTTGCCACTGTGCCAATCCTTCTCATTGAGGGTCTTCCTCTTTTTCTCCAACCGTCCACTTTAACAAGTGTGATGTCCTTCTCCAGGGAATGGTCCCTCCTGATGATATGTCCAAAGCATGAGAGACAAAGTCTCACCATCCTAACGTCTAAGGAGAATTCTGGCTGTGCTACTTACAACACGGATGTTTGTTCTTCTAACAGTGCATGGTACTTTTCATATTCTCTTCTAACATCATAACTCAAATGAACTGATTCTTACCTGGTCTTCCTTATTCATCGTCCAACTTTCACATGCATATGAGGCTATTGAATATACCATGGCTTGGGTCAGGCATACTTTA
>NW_006422135.1:0-1882 GCF_000296735.1 Chrysochloris asiatica | reverse complement strand
TCCAAGTTTGGTGCTCTGCCCTGGATCTGATTTGCCTGGTATTCTGTGGTATTGCTGATGGCAAACTTCACTGCACTTCCACCCTAGCTGCCATCAAGCCCCGCCTCTGCAAGGCTGTAAATCTTTACCGGAGCAGAAAGCCTCTTCTTTTTCCAGTGAACAGCTAGGAGTTTCAAACTGCTAACCTTGCGGTTTGCAGCCCGATTCGTAACCACTATGCTACCACAGCTACTCCTGATGGCATTTACAACAACAAAAACAACTCGCCAAGAACAGATGGAAGGCTTCTGAAGAGTTGCTCTTGTTAATTGCTGTCGAGTCAGTTCTGACTCATAGTGACCCTGTATAGGATTTCTGAGGAGCTGGTGGTGAATTTCAACCACAGACTTTGCAATTCAAACCAACCTTGTGGTCCAGTGTATAATCTCACAGCACCACACCAGGACTCCTTCTGGAGAGTTGTTGTTAAGTGCTATCAAGTTGGTTCTGACTGATAGCAACTCTCTATAGGGTTTCAGAGGATCGGCTGGTGAGCTTGAACCACCTAACTTGCGGATCAAATAGACCTCGCAGTTTAGCGCATTAACCAGCAGCACCATACCTGGGTGGGTGGTGGTGGTTAAGTGCCATGGAGTTGGTTCTGACTCATAGTGACCCTGTACAGGGTTTCCGAGGCTGTAAATCTTTACGGGAGCAGAAAGCCTCATCTTTCTCCCATGGAACAGCTGGTGGTTTCGACCTGCTGACCGTGAGATTAGCAGCCTGATTCATAACTACTACGTTACCAGAGCACCTTTATAAGGTCGTTATAAGTCAGAATTGATTCAGTGGTAATGGGTTTGGTTTTTGGTTGGGTTATCTGTTTATGTGTGGCCTAGCGTCCTGGTTTGAACCACTGGGAGGCAGGAAGTATGCATTCCCTTAACTGTGAAAGAAACAGTATTGTTTGAGAAATTTCATTCTACTATTTTCTTTCTGCATCATTGTGTTGTTCTTTTCCTTAAACAACAAAAATTTACTAATTGAGTGCCTCAGGAGACTTGGACTCACTGCCATGGTGTTGATTCCATTCTTAGTGAGCTTGTATATGGTTTATGAGGCTGTGAATTTCTTCAGGAGCAGAGTGCCTCACCTTTCTCCTGCTGGGCGGTGGCTGACAGGTTTAAACTACCAACCTTGTGGTAGTCCTGTGCTTATCCTATAGCGCCACACCAGGGCTCCTCAGAGAGAGCTTTATTTTGTCCTGTGGAGTGGTGCAGTGGTAAAAAGTGCTTGGCTACTAATGAAAAGGTCAGTGGTTCAAATTCACTTGACTCTCTGTGGGAGAATGATGTGGCAGTCTGCTTTCATAAAGATTATAGTCTTGGAAACCCTACAGGGCAATTCTACTCTGTCCTGTAGGGTTACTACGAGTTGAAATTGATTGGATGGCACTGAATTTGACATTGAATAAATCTACAAGCATTGTGGCAGGTGCTTGAATGGGGCTTTGCCATCATAGAGTTCATAACTTAATAGAGGAGACAGATGTTAAATTAAGCATATGCATAAATAGCTATTCAGTTACAATTATCCTTGCATTGAGGAAAAACAGTAGAATAGTGTGTTAGTATATAACCTTATTGGGGATCAGGGAAAGCTTTGAGGATGCAATCTACATGATAAATAGAAATTAATTAGGCATAATTGTGGTGCTGGAGAGTGAGAAGAGGAGGGACTTAACAGACAGAAGGAACTACAAGAGCATGGTTGTGAAACTGGAATTTGCATTGATTCCCAAAAGAATGAAATCTCTTTAAAACATGTGTATTTGTTTATTTAGGGTTTTTCCATCTTTTTAAGTGCTGTGGAGATGGTTCCAACTCATACCAACTCTGTATAG
>NW_006422134.1:0-1880 GCF_000296735.1 Chrysochloris asiatica | reverse complement strand
CAGAGTTTTATATCTCATCCCATTGCTTTCTTGCCTGCATGATTTCTGCTGACAGGTCCGAGCTTAGTTTTATTGGTTCTTTCTTCTTGTTACTGTAGGTAACTTTTCGATTTCCCCAAGCTGCTCTTGGATTCTTCGCTTATCTTTCATTTTGGAAAGTTTGATTATGATGTGTCTTGGTGATTTTCTTTTGGGATGTATCATGTTTGGAGTTTGTTCAGCTTCTTGTAAGCTTCTCTTCTCACCTATCATGATGTTAGGGATGTTTTCTTCTAACAATTCTTTGACAATTTTATCAATGCTTTTTATTTTTTCTTCCTGTTCTGGAATTCTGACCACCTATATGTTGTATTTAACAACAACAACAATATGTTGTACTTATTCATGGTGTTCCACATAACTCTTAGGCTTGCTTTGGATTTTTTTTTCAGATTGTTCTTGCACACTAGTATTGATAGATTTTCTTCAAGCTCACTAAATCAAGCTTTCATTGCTTTGAATATACCCTTTTGCCCTTTCAATGTACTATCCATTTCTGAAACCATAGAATTAATCTTCTGAATTTTTAATAGCAGGTTTTATATTATTTAAAATTTATATTTATTTTGTCTGTTTGTTCTTTCAGTGCTTTCCTGAATTCTTAAAAAGTTTTTTCTGTGTTCTTTCTTTCCTCATTCTTTCTTTCAGTCCTTTGAAGGTACCTAAATATTATTCTTTTTCAGTTAGTTCCATGATCTTTTCTTCCTCAGAAACATTTTTGGCTCTGTATCTTGGTCATTTGTTTGAGCCAGCCTCTCTTGTTTCTTTGTGTGAGCTAAAATTGTTCACTGACTCCAGCGCATTGTGGGATTGTTGTATTTGTTTTTAATTGACAGTTTTTTAGGCTCTCTCCAACTGTCTCTCCTATGGATGTAGTCATAGAATGGAAGTGAGTACACCATTCTCCTTTGTGGTTCATGCACCTCAGGTTAGGGTGGTTTTGACTGGTGTTGGCTGCTGTCTATCATTAATCAAGTGGTATAGGATCTGGTACTGGCTCTTGCTCAGTATTGTTGTGACTGGGCTGTATGGCCACAGTTGCTGTCTACTTGTTGGGTGGGAAAGGGAAAACACCTCCCTACACACACACACACACACACACACACACACACACACACACGAAAATATAACAGGGGAAAAAAGAAAACAGCTGTGAAAAGAGAAATTAAAGAAAAGAACATAAATTAAAATAGGCAACAACCAGAAAAAAAAATACACAAAAAACTATAAAGACAAAAGAGGAAGAGGGACATGGAACTATGGAAGAAAAACATAAGAGAGAAAATAAAAGGAAGAAGTTAAAAAGATAATTTAAGAATAACTAAATAGAGAAAAGAGGAACAGGAAAATGGAGTTATAGAAGAGGAAATCAAAAGAGGAAATAGATAAATAAAAACTTAGAAAAACCAAGGAGATGGATGATAAAGAGAGAGTAGAGAGTAGTAAAGGAAGATCAAAAAAGAAAAAAGTATAAGAGAGGAACTGAGAAAGAAACAGAAGAAAATAAAGAAAAACAAAAGCCGAGATAGAAAGGATAAAATTACAGAGAATGGAAAGAAAGGGAGGAGGAAAAAATAAACAAAAACAATAAAAGGAGAAAAGGGGGAAAAAAGAAAACAAAAACAAAAAACAGTGAAGCTGTTGGGCCTGGGGAAGAGAAAACTCTCTGGGTTCCTGCAAGCCAGGGAGCTCAGAAGTTGGAATGGGAAGGATGTGATAACAGAGTTCCTGACCCTAGATGGAGCCCTGTCAGACTTGGTGTGATTGAGTTTCAGGACACTCAATCCGGAAGTAGTTCACGGAGGCTCTTTCTTGATGGAGCTGATTTCAGTGTCTCTTAG
>NW_006422133.1:0-1885 GCF_000296735.1 Chrysochloris asiatica | reverse complement strand
AAAAAAAACCAAAAGCCACTGAAAACCCTAGAGAGCACAGCTCTACTCTGACACATTGATATGTAGAGTCGCCAAGGATTAGAAGCGACTTGAAGGCAATTGTTTTGTTGCTGTTTGGTTGTTTCTTTTTCTTCTTTTAATGAGAGCTTAGTTGAGTAGAAAAGAGCCAAAGCAGATTTTAGAGTGTAATGTTGATACAAATTGTTGCTTTCAAGATTGTGATTTCAAAATCTCCACTAACACTGCAATTCAAATGCATCGCTTCTTTGCTTTTCTTTATTCTTTGTCCAGCTTTCCCATGCATATGTTGTAGTAGGCAGGTGGCATGGTTGACCCTATGCATATAGAGAGTCTATGCACAACAGAAGGAAATGCTGCCCAGTCCTGCACCAGCCTCACAATTGTTGCTACGTTTGTTCCACTGCTGATGCCTCTGTGCCAATCCATCTCGTTGGAGGCCTTCCTCTTTTTTGCTGACCCTCCACTCTACCAAGCATAATGTCCTTCTTTAGGGACTGGTCCCTCCTGATAACATGTCTTAAGTATGAGAGACAAAGTCTTGCCATCCTGGCTTTTAAGGAGCATTCTGGTAAGGTGATTGAAAATATATCACCTATGTCCTCAAAGTGGCATCTTTGTTCCTTAACACTTTAAAGATTTGCCCAATGTAATATATATTTCTCTCCAGATCCTTCTTTTAAAAGAAAAGTTGACTCTGAAACTCAGGGAGAACTTTTATTTTCTCTAGCCAGTCATGTATGAGAGTCTTTAATCTCAACCCATTGGTTTCCATGGCAATCTCCTCCTGAGTGGTCACCACTCCACTGCTTATTCTCCAGTCTTAATCATGAATGGAGTCCTGGGATGTTGCTGTGGAATAAAGCACTGGACTACAAAGTTGGTTTGAACCCCAAGGTAGGCAGTTCAAATTCACCAGCTGCTCCTTGGAAACCTTATACAAGGTCACTATGAGTCATTTGAAGTTGGGTACTATTTCAACTTCAAAAAACCTGCCATCAATCTCTTCTTCCTTCAGAACAAAAACCAAATTCTAAAACACATCATGGGATTTTGTTCCTTTGTTTGGAGGTGTAGGGTCATGGTTTTCATGTGACAGTCCAGTTAATTGGTCTAATTTCATGTTTAGTACTTCTATTTTACCTCTGACATTGATGCATAGTACCTGGGGTCTTAAAAGCTTGCAAGCAGCCATCCAAAATACAACAATTAGTCTCTATTTACCTGGAGCAGCATAGCAAGAGAGAGAGTCAGGAAGATGATATGGAATATATAGCAAATTGCCTTTGTGAACAACTGTTTCATTTGCCATCAAACCAGAAGAACTAGAAGGTGCTAGAGTTTGAACCATTACTGAGCATTTTGATGAAAAATTCCATAGAAGAATCCTGATCAAAGATGGGAAACTGCAGAACAGAATTTCAAATATTCAAGGACTAAAAACTTTCTGGAGTCATGGCGGATAGAAGAATCCCTGAAACTACTGCCATAAAATAATCTTTAAACTTTAAACCAAAAAGAACACCTAAAGTCATCTTAAAACTGAATAATAGGTTAGCTTAACTAGTACATAAAAAAGATCTTTTAAAGTTTTTATTGTGAATTGGGTGAAGTTTCTTTTGAGCAGTATGCTCTTTTAAGAACAGTGTATTGAGACCAAACTGACAACAGCAACTCAAAAGATTAGACATAAGCTTTGGAGGGAAGTGAATGTAAGTAAGTAGAGAAGGAACAACTCAGAAAAGCAGGGTAAAAACGAGTGTACAACTAAAAGAATAGAATCAATGTCACTGAATTGTGTGTGTCAAAATTGTTGAATTGGTATATATTTTACTGTGTACAAAAGGGGGCTTCAAAAAGTTCACAG
>NW_006422132.1:0-1886 GCF_000296735.1 Chrysochloris asiatica | reverse complement strand
TGCATACCTACCACCTTCAAAATAAATACATAAAATAGACAAATGAACACACACACAAAATGAATATGTGTGGTGGGTGGGGACATGATAAAATAAATTCAAGTTGTAAAAGAAATAAAGGCTTACTTTTCAACCCTACTTCTGGTCTCATTCTGCTAAGAAAGGCACTTAGGGGGACAAAAAAATTCTTAATGGGAGTAACTGTTTGCAAAGGGCCCTATTTTCTCTCCCATTCTACATGCCAGAAAAGGAGCAATGATTTTCTTGTTAGAGTTTATATTCTTTTATTTATTTTTAATCCCCTACTTATCCCTCTCTCCAGTCCCTGGTAACTACTATTCATTCTTATTTTGTCATGATGGATTTACCTTATCTAACTTTTTCATATAAGTGGGATCATACACTATTAGTATTTTTGAGTTTGACTTATTTCATTTTACATGTTTTCAAGGCTATCTATGTGACAATAGATGATGATCACTTGAGTTATATTCATTTTTTGTTTATTGTGAATAAAGCATTGGTGTACATGTGTCTTATAAGTTGCTGCATCAATTCTTTTGAGTATGTACCTAGGAGTGAAATTAGCACCACCAGGTGTCCTTTAACTCTATTTAAAAAAATCAAACATGGTGTCATCAGGTTGATTCCAACACATAGTGACCCTGTACGGGGTTTCCGAGGAACAGAAAGCCTCATTTTCTTCCTGTGGAGTAGCTGGTGCATTTGAACTTTAAAAAGTGTCAAATTGGTTTCCATAATACCTTCGCTATTTTAAATTTCTACCAACAATATAGGAACATTCCAATGTTTCTTCGTCATTGCCAAACTTGTTTGTTTTCATTTTCTGACAGTAGCTAACTTACTGTGTGAGATGGTATCTCATTGTTGTTTTGATTTGCACTTCCCTAGTCCTGATGTGGTGCTGTGGGATAAAGCACTGGACCACAAGGTCGGCAGTTCAAATTCATCAGCTGCTCCTTGGAAATCCTATATAGTATTGCTATGAGTCGGAACCGACTCAGTGGCACTTAACACAATAACAAGAGTCCTGGTGTGGTGCTGGATAATAAGCACTGGAATGCTAACCCCAAGTTCAAAAGCAGTTCTAACCCAACAGCCACTCCTTGGAAACACTATACAGAGTCACTCACTATGAGTTAGAACTGACTTGACAGCATTTAACAACAGTGACTAATGTCATTAAACATTTTTCGTGTGCCTGTTGACCATTTGTCTAACCATTTTAGAGAAATGTCTATTCAAGTCATTTGCCCATTTCATGATTCTATTGTTTGTCTTTTTGTCATTGAGTTGTCGGAGTATTTTTTTTTTCTTCTCGATATTAAGCCCTCATCAGACATATGATACTCAAATCTTTTTTTCAATTCTGTAGGTTATATTTTTACTGTCTTAATAAAGTCGTTTCAGCTTCTGGTGTGGCATTATGGACCAGCACTGGTCTGTGAACCACAAGGTCAGCAGTTCAAACCTCACAGCTACTGCTCATAAACCCTTTGGAGGCTCACTATGAGTCAGAACCAAGTCAACAACACTTAACAACAACAACAATAAAGTTCTTTGATGAAGAAACATTTTTAATTTTAATGAAGTCTAATTATATTATTTTTTCTCTTTCAGCACATTCTTTTATTTTCATATTTTAAAAATCAATTGCTGAACAAACAAGATGGCAGATTGGGTGGAAGTGCAGTGATGAGTCAGCAACAACACAGACTACTGAACCAAGCAGGCTCAGGGGATGGTCCCAGAACTCTGAACCACATATAAAGGAATATTTAGACAACTGGCAGGCTTACAACTAGGGAAATTTGTAGCAGAAGCAAGAAATCATTGTTTTCTAATTCAAGATGCTCAGCTGCTCC
>NW_006422131.1:0-1885 GCF_000296735.1 Chrysochloris asiatica | reverse complement strand
GTATGAACATGTTGGACTCATCTGCCTTGTAGCTATCCCTCTAAATATACACATGTTGGACTCATTTGCTATGTAGCTAAGTCTCAGTATATGGACATGTTGGACTCATCTGCCATTTTACTAGCTCTCAGTATATGGACTCATCTGCCATGTAGCTAGAATTCTTTTATGGAAATGTTGCACTACTCTGCCATGTAGCTAGCTCTCTGTATATGGACAATTTGGATGTGTCTACCAGGTAGCTAGCTCTCCCTACATGGATATATTTAACTGATCTGCCATGTAGGTAGCTCTTTGTATATGAACATATTGGAGTTTTCTGCCATGTTGTTAGCTCTCAGTATATGGACATGTTGGACTCATCAGCCATTTAACCAATTCTCTGTGTATGAACATGTTGGACTCTTCTGCCTTGCAGCTATTCCTCTATATATACACATCTTGGACTGATCTGCCATGTAGATAACTCTCAGTATATGGATATGTTGGAATCATCTGCCATGTAGCTTGAATTCTGTATATGAACATGTTGGACTATTCTGCCATGTAGCTTGCTCTCTGTATATAGACATTTTGGACTCGTCTGCCATGTAGCTAACACTCTGTAAATGGATATGTTGTACTGATCTGCCATGAAGGTAACTCTCTGTATATGAACATATTGGACTTGTCTGCCCTATAGCTAGCTCTCAGCATATGAACATGTTGGACTCATTAGCCATGTATCCATCTCTCAGTGTATGAACATGTTGGACTCATCAGTCTTGTAGTTAGCCCTCTAAATATACTTATGTTGGACTCATTTGCCATGTAGCTAACTCTCAGTATATAGACATGTTGTATTCATCTGCCTTACAGCTAGATCTCTGTATATGGAAATGTTACCCTACTCTGCCATGTAGCTATCTCTCTGTATATGAACATTTTGGAATCATTTGCCATGTAGCTAGGTCTTTGTGCATTGATATGTTGGATGTGCCATGTACGTAGGTCTCTGTTTATAAACATATTGGATTTGTCTGCCATGTAGCTAGCTCTCATTATATGAACATATTTGTCTCTTCTACCATGTAGCCTGCTCAATCTTTATGATCATGTTGGACTCATCTGTCTTGTATCTAGTCCTCTATATATACACATGTTGAACTCATCTGCCATGTAGCTAGCTCTCACTATATGGCAAAGTTGGACTCATCTCACATGTTGCCAGAACTCTGTATATGGAAAAGTTGCACTAATCTGCCATGTAGCTATCTCTCTGTATATCGACATTTTGTGCTCGACTGTATGTAGCTAGCTATCTGTGCATGGATATGTTGGACTGATCTGTCATGTAGGTAGGTCTCTGTATATGAACATATTGGACTTGTCTGCCATGGAGGTAACTCTCTTATACGGACTTATTGGACTCATCAGCCATGTAGCCAGCTCTCTGTGTATGAACATGTTGGACTCATCTGCCTTGTAGCGAGCCCTTTAAATATACACATGTTGAACTCATCTGGCATGTAGCTAACCCTCAGTATATGGACATATTGGACTCATTTGCCATTTAGCTAGTACTCTGTGTATAGACATGTTTGAGTCCTCTGCCATGTAGCTAGAACTGTGTATGTGGAAATGTTGCACTACTCTGCAATGTAGCTAGCTCTCTGAATGTGGATATTTTGAACTCATCTGTCATGTAGCTAGCTCTCTGTACACGGATATGTTGGACTGATACTGCCATGTAGGTAGCTCTCTGTATATGAACATATTGGACTTGTGTTCCATGAAGTTAGTTCTCAATATATGGACATGTTGGACTCATCAGCCATGTGGCCAGCTCTCTCTTTATGAACATGTTGGACTCATCTGCCTTGTAGCTAGTCCTCTATATATACAC
>NW_006422130.1:0-1887 GCF_000296735.1 Chrysochloris asiatica | reverse complement strand
TATTGGTCTATAGTTTTCTTTTTTTAGTGATGTCCTTCCCTGGTTTTGGTATGAGAGTTATGCTTGCTTCATAAAAAGTATTAGGGAGTTTTCCATCCTCTTCTATATTCTGGAATAATTTGAATAGAATTGGTGACAGTTCTTCTCTGAATGCTTGGTAAAACTCACCCATGAAGCCATCTGGGCCTGGGCTTTTGTTGGTTGGGATTTTTTTGATGACCTGATCGATTTCTTCTTTTGTAATGGGTTTGTTCAAGTTTTCTACTTCATTCTGAGTAAGTTTAGGTAGGTCATTTTTTTTCTAGAAATTAGATCCATCTCATCTAAGTTTTCAAATTTGTTGGAGTACAGCTCTTCGTAGTATTCTGTTATTATCCTTTTGATTTTGTTTGGTTCTGTTGTGACTTCTTGTGGTTTCTAATGCAATTTATTTGTGTCCTCTCCCACTTTTCTTTTGTTAGTTTTGCCAATGGTTTGTTAATTTTATTAATCCTTTCACTGAACCAGCTTCTTGTCCTGTTGATTCTTTCTATAGTTTTTCAGTTTTCCATCTCATTTGTTTCTGCTCTTATCTTTATTATTTCCTTTCTTTTGGTGACTGTAGGTTCCCTCTGCTGGTCTGCTTCTAATTGTTGAAGATGCTTTGTTAATGTGTTGATTTTGGTTTTTTCCTCTTTTTGGATGTGCGTATTTATCGCAATAAGTTGTCCTCTCAGCACTGCTTTCACCTTGTCCCAAAGATTTTGGTATGTTGTGTTTTCATTCTCGTTTGTTTCTAGGAACTTTGTGAATTCATATTTAATTTCTTCTTTTACCCAGTCGCTTTTCAGCAGGGTGTTGTTCAGTTTCTATGTATTCAACTTTATTGCCTTGGTCTTCTTATTGTTGATTTCTCGTTTTATAGCATTGTGGTCTGAGAAGATGCTCTGTTGAATTTTGATGTTTGTAAATTTATGGAGGCTTGCTTTGTGACCTAACACATGGTCAATTCTGGAAAATGTTTCATGCGCACTGGAGAGAGAAGAATGTATATTGTGCTGTTGTTGGATTGAAGGCTCTGTATACATCTATGAGGTCAATTTGGTTGATTGTGTTGTTTAGTTCCTCTGTAACTTTGTCAAGTTTCTTTCTGGTTGTTCTGTCCCTTTTCGAGAGTAGTGTGTTAAAATCTCCCACTATAATTGTAGATTTATCTATTTCTTTCTTCAGTTCCAGTAAGGTTTGCTTCATGTTTCTTGGTGCTCTTTCGTTGGGAGCGTATATATTTATTATGGCTATGTCGTCTTGCTCAATTGACCCTTTGATCATGAGATCATGTCCTTCTTTGTCTCTTATGCTGGCTTTTATCTTAATGTTTACTTTGTTGGAGATTAGTATTGCCACTCCTGCTTGTTTATTGTTATAGTTAGCTTGGTAAAAAATTTTTCCCATCCTTCAAAGGTCTGTTTTTGTCTTTGTGTGTAAGGTGTGTCTCTTGCAGGCAGCATGCAACGTATTGAAGGGTCTTGTTTTCTTATCCATTCTGCCACTCTCTATCCCTTCACTGGTGCATTCACTCCGTTGACATTCAATGTAATTATTGTTAGGTATGAATTAATTGCTGCCATTATGTTACTTTTTTGGTGGTACTGTTCGTTCTTTTGTTCTGCATTCCTTCTTGTGTTGGGTTTGTGTTTTTTGTGCTATTTCTTGTCAGTTTCCTTTTAGTTTTCATGTTTGCTTGTTCTGCTTGGAAATTCATTTTTATGATAAGTTGTGAAGTATTAACTTTCTTTGGGGTTACCTTGTAGACTACTAACTTTTCTCTGCATTTAAGATAATCGATTGTATCCTGTAATTTAGCTGGCATCATCACCACCTGGGTCTCTGTTGCTACATTTGTCCCTT
>NW_006422129.1:0-1825 GCF_000296735.1 Chrysochloris asiatica | reverse complement strand
GGGGTTTTTTTTTTTTTTTTTTTGGAAGTATACAAAAACACTCAGGAACATATAATCATTTAAACAGCCAAAGGGCACATTATAAAAGCCTGCCTCCTGGCCTCAAGCACACAGCCTTTCTCTTTCAGTGAGTCTGGAGTCCTCAGCTGCTTTATTTTTCCAAGTCTTCATTTCTGCCTCCATCTCTGGTATCGCTGCTTCTCTAGATAGGGTTCCACATTCCACTTGTATTCTGCTCCCTTGATGGTCCTAGGGTCCTCTGTTCCTGGACTATAAGATAAACTACTCCCCCTTTTTGTTACAAAACTTCTACCTTTACTGTTGTGATGGTCACAATTAGTCACAATAAAAATTACTCATTATTGAATCATAAGAATCTTATACCCATCTAGTTTCACCAGACCCATCTAGACAAGATGAATACTGTTCAGTAGGGATTTTACTGTCTTCTGAACACTCTGAAACTAAACTCCCTCTTGAAAACTTTTAAGCCAGTCACTTCATGCCTTTATAGCCCCCATATTTTAGGTAGCCAATGTTTAAGTTGCCTGTCCATATCAACCCTGTGTACAGAGGGGATAGGACTGATACTTGATGTGAAGGCTCCTTCCCTCTCAGTTGGTATTTTGAGCTACTACATCCAGAAGTATAGGTCAAGTTCATCAAATTGTAAAACTGTAGCAATTTACACTTTCTTAATGAAGACTGTTTTTTGTTTGTTTGTTTTTTAAAATTTCCCATTAGTCAAGTTCTGATCATCAAGCCATTGAAGCTAGGTCAAATGGGTATTATCTACAAGTTTTGGCATTCTAGTGCATCTCCCTCACTTCATATCAGCTGGACGTTTCACTCTCATCTCTAGTCCTCCATGGCTATGTCCTTGTCTATGGATTCAGGAGTCCCCAGGTCTCACAACACTTTGGAACAACCAGCCCTTCCTCTTCTTTCTCACATCTCCAGGTCGATGTTAATCTATGGAATGTGGTTGAACTCAGCCCATGTATTCATTGCTGCCTTTCCCCCTCTTCCACTCACCAGCAGACTAACATGGCTGCCAGCAAGCTTACATGTCTGCTCATGTATTCTCTTTGAGTTTCAGTCTTGGAGTGGGGGTTTGTCCTGAAGGGACTTGATTATTAATATGCTATTCATAGAACTTACATATTTTTAAATTCTGATTTAGTGTAATATATTTTTATTATCTTGTTTACAAAGAAAGGCAATACATTCAATGAAATGTAAAGTAAGCCAAATTCTCACGTAAAAATTTAAAAATCAGATTAAGACAAAGATCATATTCATTTTGTCATCTCAACTCTTTACTTAATTGCATTGTAATAGCAGTATCAAAACTACCCATATGGCATAATATTTTTATGAAGTGGCAATTTTCCACATATGGAATGTGTCAATTTTCTAAGAACAGAAAAATTTCTTAATTATCATGGTTGCTTATTATTGAAACTTAAAAATTTTCCTTCTCATTTCAAATCAACTGAGACATAGTTTATGCATGCAAAGCAAAAACTCTAAGCTTCAATACATATTTGCATGTATAAAATGGAACTCAAGATTTGAAGCAATACCTGGCAAGTTTTTGTAAATCCATTCATAAAACAGTTTACATATACAGTCACAGTAATGGCAGGTACATGGCAGTAGTCTGTTTCTCTTATCTGTAAAGTATTTTACAATCCCTGACAAAGATTACAGTACAGAAAGGGTCCATGCAAAGATAGGGCATATACTAAGACTTTAATGTGCAAATAAAACTGCTCATCTTGTGATCTATCTTCTGCATTGCTTGATGTATTTATTTATTTAT
>NW_006422128.1:0-1850 GCF_000296735.1 Chrysochloris asiatica | reverse complement strand
GACGTGATATATTTTGGGGTCTTGGGAAACAGACCAGTTCGGACACGCTTGTTTTGTTTTAGAGCATTAGGCTGCTAACCGGAAGGCCAATTGTTCCATTCTGTAGCGAATGATGTGGCAGTTTCCCCCACCTCCAGTTCCATGGGGTCACTGTGGGTTTGGCTTTTGTTTTGGTGGGGACTACAGACAGGAAGACAACAGTGTGTGGCTCATTGTGAATGCTCAATAATAAACGAACGAGTATGAAAACCTCACATACACTACCAGTGGCCTTCCTAAACAATACTGCAACATCCTGCCTTTACACAACACATTTCTCCCTTACACCCATTGCACTCGGAACTCGTCAACCCGTCTGGCAGAGCTGGGTCTTCCCCGGGAATGAGCATGTCACCTCCAATAGCTTGGCTATAAGGGCTGCGTAGAGCACCGACAGGGGTCCCCAAAGTTCCGGGTCCCCCTGGGAAGTGATGACAAAAGGTACAGTTGCAGGTACTGAGTCCATGGCGCAGGGACTGCTCAGACGACACTGCGCATCACGGCAGAACTGCACTGGACCCCTGCTTTTTCACTGTTTCCTGCTTCCGAAAAAAACCTGGAACCAGGGCGGAAACCCAGGTTAAACTTTGCTTTCCCTGGCCGCTGACACTTTTCACCCTCTGCCTCGGATAAACACTTCATCAGTCACTGCCTCTGGGCAGAGGTTGGGCAAGCAAATGAAAGGGGCGAGTAGGAAGAAACCAACTACACAGTGAGACGGGGGAGGAGGGCTAATAGACCAGGTCGGAAGATACCATGCAAAGGTATGCAGAAATGGCACAGGTTCCACAGAAAGGGCACTTTAAAGAGACCCAGAGAGAGAAGGCCAGGAAGTTAGAAGCAGGAGAAAATGTGGGGTTTGAGGAAAAGCAGAAAGACAACCCATGCTTGCCCAGAGCCGGACCCTTCAGCCACAGGGTGCCTTGAGATGTCAGACACCGGCCCTAAATGCCCATCAGAGAATAAGCCTCTCCAGAGCTCTGGTGGCATAGTGGTTATGAATCAAGCTGTGAGCCGCAACGTCAGCAGTTGAAACTACCACCGGTTCTGTGGGAGAAAGATGAAGCTTTCAGCTCCCATAAAGAGTTACAGCCTCACATTGGATACCCTGTGCAAGTCAATTAACAACAACAACAAGCTCCCTTCAGAAGAATCACCGCTCTTCCCCTAGGTGAGGTGTTCCTTCCCTGCCCACGCCTATCCCCTTTCCTTTCCCCTTCTACAGCCCTGGTGGAGCTGAAGGATAAGTACTAGATTGCTAACCACAAAGTCGGCAGTTCTAACCCACCAGTCACTCCACAGGAGAAAGGTGAGGCTTTCTGCACCATTAAAGATGTATAGCCTCAGAAGCCCTGTGTTGTTATTCAGTGCCATTGATTCGGTTCTGACTCATAAAGACCTTGTAGAGGATTTCACAGGTGGCTTTGAACTGCCGACCTTGTGGTTGGCAGTCCAGTGCGGATCCTTCAGTGCCACACAGAACTGTATCGATGGCAGTGGGTTTTTTAGTCGACCTCTAAATGTTCAGTCTCAGATCCCTTTTAAAAAGCAGCCTTACACCAAGAAATTGCATCAACATCACATCTCTTCCAGTGGGCTCAGTTCTCAGTACCACATTTGACACTTACATGACATGTGGAAAAGTCAAAGAATAATCAGAATCAAAGGACATTACAAGGGTTGGGGAACAGGACAATATTTCCAAAATCTTAAAGGTATATTTCAAGTTGAATATAAAGTCAATTCATGAGAGCAGAAGAGGAAGAACGTACAGGAAAACCCTGAAAATGAAGAGCAGTGGAAGGCAAGGC
>NW_006422127.1:0-1890 GCF_000296735.1 Chrysochloris asiatica | reverse complement strand
CATTTTGTCTAGATGAGTCTGGTGAAAAGATATGGGGATAACATTCTTATGATCCAATAGTGAGTAATTGTGATCATGACTAATTGCAACTGTCACAACAGTAAAGATAGAAGTTCTGTAACAAAAAGGGGGAAGTAGTTAATCTTATAGTCCAGGAACAGAGGACCCTAGGGTCATCAACGGAGAAGAGCACAAGCAGAATGTGGGTCCCTATCCAGAGAAGCAGCAACATCAGAGATGGAGGCTGAGATTAGGACATGGAGAAATAGAACATCTGAGGACTCTAGACTCAAACAAAGAGAAACGCTGTGTGCTCGCAGCCAGGAGGCAGGCTTGCAGAAATGTGTCCTTTGGTTGGTTAAATGATTACATATTCCTGAGTGTTTTTGTGTACATAAAAAAAAAACAAAACAGTAAACACTGTCAAATGATGATGCATGGAGGAGATTGTAATCATTGTAATGAAAACTTTAAAAGAGAGAGAGAGAGAAATGAAGTTTATATATATAAGTTCTGATAGAGTGAATCTTGAAAATACTATGTTGAACAAAGTAAGTAAGACACAAAAAGACAAAGACTATATGACGCCATTTATATGAAATATTTCTCTACTCATCTGTCAGTTTGTCATAATGTGGTGGATTTTGTGTTGCTGTGATGCTGGAAGGTATGTGAACAGTATTTTAAATACCAGCAAAGTCACCCAGGGTGTATAGGTTTCAGCAAAACTTCCAGAATAAGACAAACTAGAAAGGAGAGGCAGACAACTTTTGAATGGATAACTTGTATGAGTAGCACTGAAAATTGAAACCGTATGAACATTGTCTGATACAGTGCTGGAAGACGAGCCACTCCGGTTGGAAAGCACTCAAAATAACACTGGGGAAGAGCAGCCTCCTTAAAGTACAGTTGAATAAAGCCTTTGGGACCTTTATTTGCTGATGGGACACAATTTTAAATGAAGGGAAAGAGCTGTAAACATCCATTAGCAATTGGAACATGGAATGCATGAAGTATGAATTTATAAAAATTGCATATTGTCAGAACTGAAATGGAATGCACACATTGATATCTTAGGCATTAGTGAGCTGAAGTGGACAGTTATTGGACATTTTGAACCTGCCAATCACATGGTTTTCTATGCTGGGAATGTAAAATTGAAGAGGAATGGCGTTGCATTAATCAACAAAAAGAACATAGCAAGGTCTGTCTTGAAGTTCAACACTGTCTGAGACAGGATAATATCGATATACCTACAAGGAAGACCACTTAACACTACTATTATTCATATTTATGCACCAACCACTAAAGCCAGTGATGATGATATTGGAGAATTCTACCAAGTTCTTCAGTCTGAAATTGATCAGCATATAATGAAGATGTATTGATAATTACTGGCTATTGGAATGCAAAAGTTGGAAACAGAGAGGAAGGATCAGGAGTTGGAAAATGTGGCCTTGGTGATATAAACAATGCTGTAGATCACATGATAGAATTTTGCAAGACCAATGAATCTTTATTGCAAATACCTTTTAAAACAACATAAAAGACGACTGTACACATGGACCTCATCAGATGAAATACACAGAAATCAAACTGACTATATCTGTGGAAAGAGCTGGTGGAAAAGCCCCATATTATTAGCCAAAACTAGGTCAGAGGCAGACTGTGGAACAAACCATCAATTGCTGATATGCAAATTCAGACTGAAGCTGAAGAAAATTAAAACAAGTCCATGAAAGCTATAATATGACCTTGAACACATTACACGCAAAGCAGCGAGATCTGCGAAGCAGCGAGATCTGCGAAGCAGCGAGATCTGCAGTCCTTGTGTGGTGCTGTGGGTTAATGCACCAGACTCCAAGGCCGTTTTAAATATAAGAATCAAAA
>NW_006422126.1:0-1836 GCF_000296735.1 Chrysochloris asiatica | reverse complement strand
CTAGAATCAGAAAACCAAAAAGGAAGAACACGCTTAGCATTTCTCAAGCTGGGGAAACTGAAGAAAAAATTCAAGCCTCAACTTTCGTTATTGAAAGATTCTCTGGGCAAATTACTGAATGATGCAGAAAGCATCAAGAGAAGATGGAAGGAATACACAGTCACTGTACCAAAAGGAAATGGTTATTGTTCAACCGTTTTAAAAGGTAGCATATGATAAAAAACCAATGATACTGAAGGAGGAAGTCCAAGGTGCATTGAAGGAATTGGCAAAGAACAAGGCACCAGGAACTGATGGAATACAACTTGAAATCTTTCAAGAAAGTGAGGCGGCACAGGAGGTACTCATCTCTGCCAAGAAATTTGGAGACAACTATTTGGCCGGCTGATTGGAATAGATCTATATTTGTGCCCATTCCAAAGAGAGGTGACACAACAGAATGTGGAAGTCAGTGGATATCTCTTGGATATCCCACGCGAGTAAAGTTTCACTAAAGGTAATACAGAAATGACTACAATCATTCATTGACAGAGAACTTCCAGAGGTTCAAGCCAGATTCAGAAGAGGCTGTGGAATTAGCAATATCATTGCTGATGTCCGATGGATCTTGGCTGAGAGCAGAGAATATCAGAAAGATGTTTACCTGTGCTTTGTTGACTATGCAAAGGCTTTTGATTGCGTGGATCATGACAAGCTATGGACAACATTGCAAAGTATGAGTATTCTAGAACAGTTAGTTTTGCTCATGATGAATCTGTACCTGGACCAGGACACCATTGTTAGAACACAACTGAATGGTTTAAAATTTAAAAAGGTGTACGAGAAGGTTGAATTCTTTCACCATACTTATTCAATCTGTATGCTGAGCAAATCATCTGAGAAGCTGGGTTCTGTTAAGAAAAATGTGGCATCAAGATTGGAGGAAGACTCACTAACAACCTGTGATATGAAGATGATACAACCTTGCTTGCTGAGAGTGAAGAGGACTTAAAACATTTACTGATGAAGATCAAAGAGCACAGCCTTCGGTATGGATTACATCTTAATGTAAAGAAAACATTCTTCTTGGATCAACTATCAACTCATAGAAGCAGCAGTCAAGAAATCAAACGACGTATTGCATTAGGCAAAGCTGCTGCACAAGACCTTTTTAAAGTGTTGAAGAGCAAAGATGTCAGCTTGAGGACTAAGGTGCGCCTTACCCAAGCAAGCCATGGTATTTTCAGTAACCTCATATACATGCAAAAGCTGGACAGTGAATAAGGAAGACCGTAGAAAAATTATGGTGTTGGAGGAGAATATTGAAAGTGCCATGGGCTGCCAAAATAACCAATATTTCCATTTTTTTAAGAAGTGCAGCCAGAGTGCTCCTTGGAGGCCAAGATGGCCAAACTTCATCTCTCATACTTCGGACATATTGTCAGGAGGGACCAGTTGCTAGAGAAGGATATCATGTTTGGTAAGGTGTTGGGTCAGAGTAAAAGAGGAAGACCCCCAAAGAGATAGGTTTGTCAAGTGGCAGCACCGATGGACTCAAGTGTGGCAACAGTAATGAGATGGACTTAGGATGGGGCAGTGTTTCTTTCTGCTGTGCATAAGGTCGATATGAGTCGGTACCGACTCAATGGCACCTAACAACAACAACAACAATGTAAATTATAGGATTTATAAATGTTTGCTCAAAGTGAGTTGTAGTTACCATGCCTTTTATACTTTTGAAAGTTTATTGGATAATTGTATTTAACTCTTATTTTCTCAATTCAGAATTTTTGAATTATACCACTTTAAGACCTAGTTAAAGGAGCTCTGGTAGCGTAGTGGTTACGAATCGGGCTG
>NW_006422125.1:0-1845 GCF_000296735.1 Chrysochloris asiatica | reverse complement strand
CAGCAGAAAAACAAAAAACAGATTGGATACTATAGTTTATAATCACAGAAAAGGGAGAGGAGAGAGAGAAGAAGAAAGACAAGGAAAAAAAAAAATCTCTAGTCTAATATGAGTATGACTTTAATATCCTCTTTCAGCTTCTTGCCTTCAAGGCCACCTGATGAATTTTAAGATGCCACTGTTTATTGTTATGCTGTACCTTAGGATTTCATTTTCGGCCTGTTTGTTTTTAAATGCTTTCCCTCTCTACATACCCTGTTCTGGCCTTTTCCCTATTAATGAACAGTTTAGGGCTGGCTGTGGCTGTTTTGCACTGCTGTTTTTAAGTGGGAACTGTCCTTCAAATGACCACTGTTCTGGCCTTTTCCCTATTAATAGACAACTTAGGGCCAGTTGTGGTCATTTTGAGGTGCTGGTTTTAAGCAGGGACTGGTCCTTTGAACCTGAGAGGATCTGTGCACATTCGTGGTAGAGGAACCGTCCAGGTGGTAGGGGTGGGGTGTGTCCACTCATTCAGGCACCCCCTCTAGTCACCAGAATGGAGGTGTGCAGACAACTAGAGGCCAATGAACAGATACAAAAAAAAAATCAGAACAAAACAAAACCCAACCAATTCTCCTGTCCACCTTTGCTCTGAGGTTCCCGTGGCATTAGTCCGTAGTGGCTCTGCTTGCTCCCCTGCTTAGTTTTGCCATTTGGTCTTGCCCAAGTTGTTGGCTCTGGGCCACTGAGCTCAGCAGATTCAAAAGTCCGAGATTTCTTCTTCCTCTACAAGTTCCACTAGCTATAAGCCTTCAAATCTTTCAAATATTCCTACATATGTGGTTCAGTTTTGGAGCTCTCCCCTGAACCTGCTTTGCCTGGTATTCTGTGGTATTGCTGACAGAGATCTTCACTGCACCTCTACCCTATCTGCCATCAAGCCCCACCTCCTGTATGATGTTCTTGATGTCATCCCACAACTCTTCTGGTCTTCAGTCTTTAGTGTTTAATGTATCAAATTTATTCTTCAGATGATCTCTAAATTCAGGTTGGATATATTCAAGATCGTATTTTGGCTCTCCTGGACTTTTTTCATTTTCTTCAGCTTCAGTCTGAATTTGCATATGAGCAATTGATGATCTGTTCCACAGTCTACTCTTGTCCTTGTTTTGGCTAATGATATGGAGCTTTTCCACCACCTCTTTCCATCGATGTAGTCAATTTTATTTGTGTGTATTCTATCTGGTGAGGTCCATGTGTATAATCATCTCTCATGCTGTCTAAAGAAGGTATTTGAAATGAACAAATCATTGCTTTTGCAGAATTGTGTGATACAATCTCCAGCATCATTTCTATCACCAAGGTCATATTTTCCAACTACTGATCCTTCCTCTTTGTTTCCAACCTTTGAATTTCAATAACCAGTAATGATCAACGCATCTTGATTGCATGTTTGATCAATTTCAGATTGAAGAAGTTGGTAGAATTCTTCTAGTTCATCCTCATTGGCTTTAGTAGTTGGTGCATAAATTTGAATAATAGTGGTATTAACTGGACTTCCCTGTTGTTTTTGCTGTTGTTAAGTGCCATCGAGTCAGTTCCGACCCATAGCAACCCTATAAAGGGTTTCTGAGGAACGACTGATGAGCTTGAACTGCCAACCTTGCAGCACCACACCAGGACTCCGGTATTCCCTGTATGGGCATGCATATTATCCTATCACAGACAATGTACCTCATGACTGATCTGGATATGTTCTTTTTGACTATGAATGTACCACCATTCCTCTTCAATTTGTCATTCCCGGCATAGTAAACCATGTGGTTATCAGATTCAAAATGGCCAATACCAGTCCATTTCAGC
>NW_006422124.1:0-1892 GCF_000296735.1 Chrysochloris asiatica | reverse complement strand
AACAACAACAACAAGTGAGCTAAAATGGACTGGTATTAGCCATTTTTTTAATTGGACAATCATGTGCTTAGAATAACAAATTGAAAAATAATGGTGTCGTATGCATCATCAAAAAGAATATTTCAACATCTCTCTTGAATTACAATACTGCCTGGGATAGGATAATATCTATACACCTAACAGGAAGACCAATTATTACGATTATTATGCAATTTTACACACTGACCACTAAAGCCAAAGATGAAGAAATTGAAGACTTCTATCTTATTGAGTCTGAAATTGATTACATGTGTCAAACATGCAATACAAATACATTGATAATTACCAGAGATCAACTCAATACAAATGCATTGATAATTACCAGAAAATAGTCTTAAAGCACTTACTGATGAAAATCAAAGACTATAGTATTCATTATAGATCATACCTCAATGTAAAGTAAGTGAAATTTCTTACAATTGGATCAATAGACATCATTATGATAAATGAATAAGAGATTGACTTGTCAAGTATTTTCTTGTATTTGGATCCACAGTCAACACTCATGGAAGCAGCAGTTAAGGATGAATTTCTTTGGCAAATCTGCTGCAGTAGAACTCTTTAAAGTGTGAAAGAGCAAATTGTTAAATAGCAAAGATGTCACTTTAAGGATTAAGGTGCACCTGACCCAATCCATGGTATTTTCAGTTGCTCTATATGCATGTGAAGAATTGATACATTTGTATTATGATGTTGTCAAAGAATATTGAATAGTATAGTACTTTATGATAAGCAATGAACTGATAACCAAAAGATTCCCAATTTAAATCCACCAACCACTCGTTGGAAATCCCATACAGTGTTGTTATGGATAGAAATAGACTCAACAGCACTTAACAATAACAGAAGAATGAGCAAATATGTCTTTGAGGAAGTATAGCCAAAATTCTCCTAAAAACCAAGGATGGTGAGACTTCAGCTCATATATTTTTTGGGAACCAGGATATAATGCTTGGTAAAATGTCAATGAAAAAGAGGAAGACCCTCAGGAGATGTGTTGAAACAGTGGGAACAACAATTGGCTCAAACTTAACAACAATTGGGAAGACGATGCGGGACTGACTGGGTAGTATTTCATTCAGTTGTACATATGTTCACTATGAGTTGGACAACTCACTGGTTCCTAACCCAAACTACTGGGTTGCCATATCAAAATATCCCAAACTAAGTGACTTATAAGAATGTATGTTCATTTTCTCAGGTTTGGTAGATCAGAAGTCCAAATCAACATTTTGGCCAAGTCATGTTCTCTCTCTGTAAACTCTGGGGTCAGATTCTTTTTGTTATCTTGCAGCTTCTAGTAGCCCAAAATGTTTCTTGGCTTATAGATAGATGTGTATTCTCTTGGACCTTCTTTGCTGTCTCTCTATGGTTCTTCTCTTTTATAAGGAGTTACTCAGATTTGTTTAAGGCAAAATACGACCTCATGTTAACTTAGTATTTTCTATTAGCCTGTAGCTAAAGTTACATTCACAGGCATCAGGGGTTAGGATTTCAACGTATTGTTTTGAGGATCAAAATTCAATACGTAACAAGTTCTCTTACTGAATGGTCACTAGCAATGATAGCGATCACTGAACTCTCTGCTGTACTCTTTTATTATAAATGGATTAACAAATATGGTTCATTCTTTCTCAAGATTTAAGAAAATGAATAGTTTCTGGGAAATCAAAATTTGTTTGATTCCTAATCTTACTCCTGGTTTAAGAATCTTCTCTAAGTGAGTAATTTCCTTGTCTGAATAGATTAATGTTTTCATATGGATATTTCCTATGGAAACAGTTCCAAGAATCTCTACCAGATTCTTTAGATATTGAATACATATCTGGAGATATTGACTTCCTTTTTTTTTT
>NW_006422123.1:0-1849 GCF_000296735.1 Chrysochloris asiatica | reverse complement strand
TAGGTTTTGAATTGTTTCCAGTGCTGTATCTATCTTATTTGATTATTCCTGTAGCATTTTCCTGACTTCTTCCTTATTTTTTTCAACTCCATTGTATAGTGTTTTGATACATTTTATAATCATTTTTTCTGAATTCCTTCTCAGGCATTTTCAAAGCCTACCCATCTTCCAGTATGGAGTGTAGGTTTACTTCCAGCTCATTTGCCTCAGTCACTTTATGTCATTTCTGGACATGTGCAGATATGGTCATCTGCTTCTGTTTTTTGGGCATCTTCAGGGGCTGTCTGTGGCCTTAATACTCAGATGGGTATGTATTTTGGTATTTTTTATGCTTTCTGATTGCCTCCAAGTAGATGTGATCAGGAAATTGGCTTTTCTTTTCACTCTTCTTCTTTAGAAATTTCAAGATGCCACTGTTGGTCGTTTTGATGTAACTTAGGATTTAATTTTCAGACTGTTTCAATTTTTGGCTGCTTGTCCTGCTCCACAATCTCCGTTCAGGCCTTTTTTCTAGTTGTAAACAGTTCAGGGCCGACTGTGCCATTTGGTTTTAATTGGAAACTGTTTCTTTAAATTTCAAGGAGATCTGTGCGCATGCGTATTAGAGCCCTCCGAGGGTGGGGCTGGGGTGCCCACTAGCTCAGTACCCCTATAGTCACCAGAATGGTGATGCGCAGACAGCAAGGGACCAATGAACAGATACCAAAAGAAAAGAATGTTCACACCTTTATCTCCACGGTTCTGCCAGGCGTCTGTGGCTGGTCCAATCCTTCCCCTGTTTGGTCTCACCCAAGATGGCGGCTCCTCCAGCAGCTGACCGTCTCGAATTAGAAAGCAATGGATTTCTTGCTTGTGCCACAAATTCCCCCAGCTGTAAGCCTTCCAATCTTTTAAATATTCCTTTATATATAGTTCAGAGTTCTGGGACCATCCCCTGAGCCTGCTTGGTCGGGTATTCTGTGTTGTTGTTGGCGGGGCTCCTTTACTGTACTTCCACCTGATCCGCCATCTTGTTTGTTCCTTCCAGGTCATCTTTTTTTAAATTATTAAATAATTTTGAGTTTTGTTATACATTTTCTCCCATTGTATCTGGGATCCTCTAATGTGATCCCTTTCAGAGAAGTTTATAGTGGTAGTTCTTGTCTCATAGGCATGACTGTTGTTCACATGTTCCATTAGTCCATTGGACTACTTAATCCAAAGCCTTTTCAATTTTTATCACTCTTCTTTATTCTGCACATGAAGAAATTAATAGTTGCACCTTACTTAGATGAACACTCATGAGCTTTCAAGATTCCAGACTCTACTCACCCAAGCAGGATATAGAACACAGTATTTGTGGACTATATTATGCCAATTGACCATGGTGTCCCCTGAGCTGATGGTCCTGAGTTCCCAGGCCCATCCACTCTTTGTCTTTAGATGTTTGATAATGTCTAAGAAGTTTTCATCATTTTGCCTGCTGTATGCTCCACCATATTTCTAGTTGTGTTTGCATAAAAAGTAAATACCATGTATTCTTCTTTCAAACTCTTCTATATTTGTAGGATACATAAATATATACATATCCCAGTCTTCCTCCCTTAACACTTTAGCTTATTTCTCAATCCATGTATTTATGTACAGAACACTGTTGTTCCAAGGTTGTATATATATCACTACTTACCCCATCTCCTGTTGTTGTTATATGTCATGGAGTTGGTTCTGACTTTAAGTGACCCTACACAGGATTTCCAAGGCTGTAAATCTTTTTTTTAATTTTTTTTATTTAAGGTTTTTATGGTGGATTGAGTGAAAGTTTACAGGGCATATCATCAGTTTTACATTCAACAAATCATACACCTTGTTT
>NW_006422122.1:0-1847 GCF_000296735.1 Chrysochloris asiatica | reverse complement strand
GCTTCAGCAAGCAAGGTTATATCATCTGCATATCACAGGTTGTTAATGAGTCTTTCTCTAATTCTGATGCCACGGTCTTCTTCACATATATAACTCAGCTTCTCAGATTACTTGCTCAGCATACAGGTTGAATAATTTTGGTGAAAGAATACAACCTGGCACACAGCTTTGCTGATTTTAAACCATTCAGTATTCCCTTGTTCTGTTCTAATGAATGTCTCTTGGTCTACGTAAAGGTTCCTCATGAGTATGATTAAGTGTTCCAGAGTACTCATTCTCTTCAGTGTTGTCCATAGCGTGTTATGATCCACACAGTCGAAAGCCTGTGCATAGTCCATGAAACACGGTAAACATCTTTCTGGTGTTGTTTGCATCCAGCCAAGATCCATCTGACGTCAACAATGCTATCCCTTGTTCCATGTCCCCATCTGAATCTGACTTGAACCTCTGGCAGTTTCCTGTCAATGTACTGTTTTAGACATTGTTTAATTATATTCAGCAAAATTTTACTTGCTTGTGATATTAATGATGTTGTCTGATGATTTCTGCATTCCACAAAGTCTCCTCTCTTTGGAATGGACACAAATATGGATCTTTTCCAATCAGCTGTCTAGGTAACTGTCTTCCAAATTCCTTGGCATAGATGAGAGTCTCTCCAGTGCTCTCTCAGTTTGTTGAAAGATTTCAACTTGTTTCTATCAATTCCTGGAGCCTTGTTCTTTGCCATTGCTTTCAGTGCACTTTGGACTTCTTCCTTCAGTATCACTGGTTCTTAAACATATTGTTAAATGCCGTCGAGTTGGTTCTGACCCATAGCAACCCTGTATAGGGTTTCCAAGGAACAGCTGGTGGCTTTGAACTGCCACCCTTGTAGTTCTAAATCCAGTGCTTACCCTACAGTGCCACTCCAGGAGTCCATATACATATACATATGTTGCTACTTTGGTGTGTAGTAACTGAGGTTTTAAAAACTGTGAGCAGCTTCATCTGGGGTAAAGAAGAGTGACGAAAATCAAAAATGCATTGAAACAATTAGTCGAATGGACTAAAAGACCATGTGAATTTCAGCTAGCATAGGACCAGAAGAACTAGATGGTGCCACTACCACACCCACCTGCTCTGAAAGGGAGCACAATAGAAGATTCTTGACTAAGTGGGAGGAAAACATGGGGCAAAACTCAAAACCATAAAAAAGACTAGATTCACTGATGTGAGAGAGATTGATGGAACCCCCAACACTGTGGGCCCTTTGATACCCTTCAAGGCTGGAACTGAAGAGACAGGTCTGTAAGGTGAACAATAAGAGCCGGAAGGTACAAATTCATTAGAACAGTCCAGCACATGAGATCAAAAGGGCAGCATTTGCCCAGGGAGAAAGCTTAGAAGGCAAGCAGGAATAGGAAGGAAGGATGAATGGAAATAGAAAACGCAGGGAGGAAGCAGGAAAAGTGATGCTACATTGTGGGGGCTGCAATCAATATCATGAAACAAATGGTAGAAGAATGGTTGAATGGAACGCTAATTTGCCCTGTAAACTTTCACCCAAATCATTGTATCGCAATACAATACAAATCACTATATGACAATACAATACAAATCACTATATGACAATACAATACAATTCACAATACAAACCAACTAAACCCACTACCATCAAATCCATTCCAACTCATAGCAACCCTGTAGAGGGTTTCTGAGGCTACCAATCTATACAGGAGCAGAAAGCCTCATCTTTGTCCCTTGGAGCGACTGATGGGTTTGAACTGTCTAAGGAGCTCTGGAAACGTAGTGGTTACAAATCAGGCTGCGAACCGCAAGGTCAGCAGTTCGAAACTACCAGCTGCTCC
>NW_006422121.1:0-1893 GCF_000296735.1 Chrysochloris asiatica | reverse complement strand
AGGGACTAATTTCTAAAATCTATAGAAAACTACAATACCTCTACAAGAAAAAGACAAATAACCCAATTAAAACAGTACAACAGGGCATGGGATATGAACAGACTCTTCACCAAGGAAAATTTTCAGGTAGCCAACAAACATATGAAACAATGTTCATGATCATTAGCCATTAGAGAGATGCAAATCAAAATAACAATGAGATATCATCTCACACCAGCAATAACAGCAAAATTAAAAAATGCAGAGGACAACAAATGCTGGTGAGGATGTAGAGAGATTGGGACCCTCCTACATTCCTGGTGGGAATGCAAAATGGTCCAAACACTCTGGAAAACTGTATGGCGCTTCCTCAGAAATTTAGAAATAGAAATACCTATGATCCAACAATTCCTCTACTTGGTATATATCCACAAGAAATACAAGCTATAACACGGGTAGATATATGCACACCAATGTTCATAGCAGCTCTATTCACAATAGCAAAAAATGGAGATAGCCTAAGTGCCCATCAGTGGAAGAATAGATAAACAAACTTTGGTACATACACACAATGGAATATAATGCTACCCTGAAAAATAATAAGGAAGTTGTAAGCCACCATCTAACATGGATGAACCTTGAGGACATTATGCTGAGTGAAATTAGTCAGTCACAAAATGACAAATATTGCATATGACCATTATTGTAAAAGCTTCAGAAAAGATACTCTTACTAAAAGGAAAAAAAAAAATAATAATAATTCTTTGTTGGTTACCAGTGGGGGTGGGGTAGGGATGTTTGGGGGAAGTGGATGGAGGCAACAGTAGAGCACAGGGTAAGGGGCAGACACATCATAGTTTGGGTGTTGGGGAGGGCAGTACACAAGAAGGGGAAGGAGGTGGAAGAAAAAGGTAGTTAGGAGAACACTGACATAGGTTTGCATGCGCTAAATGGGACAAAAGTAAATACTGATGCATGCTCAACCTTGGATCAACAGGGATCTATGATACAGGGATTGAGGAAGAGTCTGAAGTGGGGAAATAATACTAAAGATGCTTAACTGTCTTATGACTATTGGTTTCCCTTGCTTACTATTGTCAAATAGACACGAGTGAATAGAAAAGAATGTAAGGAAATAGGATTACAGAAAACTTGTAAGCCCATCTTCAGCTTATAATTGATTGGAATGCTTAAAAAAGGGATTCTAGATATAGCCAGCTTAAATGCCCATCAACAGAGCAATGGTTAAACAAATTTTGGTACATAAAGAAAATGGAATACTATGCAATGTTGAAAAATAACAGTCTGT
The DNA here is from genome assembly GCF_000296735.1 of Chrysochloris asiatica. Classification (NCBI taxonomy): domain Eukaryota; kingdom Metazoa; phylum Chordata; class Mammalia; order Afrosoricida; family Chrysochloridae; genus Chrysochloris; species Chrysochloris asiatica. The sequence continues at coordinate 605 of NW_006422121.1, read as the reverse complement.
GAAACACCTCATAACATGGGTTCACCTGGTAGACATTATTCTGCATGAAATTAATCAATGCCAGAAGAACAAATATTGTCTGAGACCACTATTGTAAAAAGTCATGTTAAAAAACACATTCTATGATGGTTACCAGAGATGGGAAGAAAGGATGATTATTCATTGGCTATAGGGTCCTGGTATGACACTGTACGATAAGCACTAGACTGTTAGCCTCAAGGTTGGCAGTTCAAACCCACAAACCCACAGGAGAAAGATAAGGCAGTATGTTGTCATCAAGATTTATGGTCTCAAAAATCCTATGGACAAGTTCTACTCTGTTCTACATGGTCACTATGAGTTGGAATCAACTCAATAGCACTGAGTTGCTGTTGTTCTTGTTGTTAAGTGCTGCTGAGTCAGTTCTCACTCATAATGGCCCTGTATAAGGTTTCAAAGGAGCAGCTGATGAGCTTGAACTGCTGACCTTGCGATTCAAACCAACATTGGAGTCTGGTTCATTAACCCTCAGCACCAAACCAGTAGTGGACAGTAATAATAGTTTTATCCCATGCTGTTTTCTCCACCAGTCACCTGTCAATTTGTCATACAGTGGTGGCTGAAGT
>NW_006422120.1:0-1893 GCF_000296735.1 Chrysochloris asiatica | reverse complement strand
CTGAGTGATTTTGTTTGTTTGTTTGTTTTTAAAAAGCTAAAGTGGATAGAGAGAAATACTGTTAACTGATGGTACATGGAGGGGATTATAATCAATGTAATGAAACAAGGTGTATGATTTGTTGAATGTAAAACTGATGATATGCCCTGTAATCTTTCACTCAATCCACAATAAAAACCTTAAATTAAAATAAATAAATAAAGATTGGATGAAGACTCATTAACAACCTGCAATATGCAGATGATACAACCTTGCTTGCTAAAAGTGAAGAGGACTTAAAATACTTATTGATGAAGACCACAGACCATAGCTTCGGTATGGGTTGCATCTCAATGTAAAGAAACAAAAAATACTCACATTTGGACTAATAAACAACATCCATATAAATGGAGAAAAGATTGAAGTTGTTAAAGACCTCATTTTTCTAAATCAACCATCAACACTCATGGAAGCAGCAGTTAACAACAATTTCTACGAGTATAAAAGATTTTAATCTTCAAATTGTGTAACCATTCTCACCATCTTTTTCCAGTTTGTTTCTCTTTTATTAGAAAATTGAAAACAGCAACAAAAAAATTAGGAAATTTAGGGGTCTCTTGTCAATTTGACTCCATATAAAAGAGCACAATGTACCAAGGCAGACATTCTTTTTTGTTTTGAGGAAGATGATAGTATATATACTTAAATTTTTCATAACCAAGTAAGTATTCCATTCATACTTGGGGGTTGATCTACCCTCCATGTTCTTAGAAATTCTGGATTCCATGAGAATTTTCAATTCTGTGCTGCGTTTCTCTTTTTGATCAGGATTTTTCTATAGAATCTCTGATAAAAATCTTCAGTAATTGTAGCGAGGTACTAACCAGTTCTACTAATCTCATGGTAAATGAAGCAGTTGTCTATGGAGGCAACTAGCCACATACTGTATTTCCTTCTTTACCCAAGATTCTCCTTCTTCTCTTGTTCCACGCAAAAAGAAAACAATTATACTGTAAACTTTTAAGTTCCCAAACCACTATGCCTCTGTCAGTTTATCTGACTGTGGTTACTTTCATGTTGCTGTGATTCTGGAACCTATATCACTGGTATTTAAAATGCTACCAGTGTCACCCATGGTGGACAAGTTTCAGCTGAGCTTCCAGATTAAGACAGACTAGCAAGGAGAGATGGACTATTTCTGAATATTTAGTCATTGAACTCTTATGAATAGCAACAGAACACTATCAGATAGCACCAGAATATAGAAACATGAAGAAGAGCACCAGAATATTGTCAGATCTAGCCCTGGAAAATGAGGCTCTCAGGTTGGAAGGCACTCAAAATGTGACTGTGGAAGAGCTGCCTCCTCAAAGTAGAGTAGACAATGATGACACAAATGGAGTAAAGCGTTCAGGACTTTCATTTGCTGATGGGGCACATCTCAAAGTGATGAGAAACAGTTGTAAGCATCCATTAATAATAAGAACATAGAATGTATGAAGTATAAATCTAGGAAAATTGGAGGTTGTCAAAAATAAAGTGGAAACATAAACACTGATATCCTAGGCATTAGATAGCTGAAATGTAACTGTATTAGCCAATTGGCACCTGACAATGAAATGGTTTACTATGCTGGGAATGGTAAATTGAAGAGGAATGACATCCCATTCATCATCTAAAGAACATTTCAAGATCTGTCTTTAAGTGCAATGATGTCTGTGACAGGATAATATCCATATGCCTACAAGGAAGAAAGTTAGTACCACTATTATTCAAATTTAGGCATCAACCATTAAAATCAGTGAAAATGAAATTGAGGAATTCTACCAACTTCTTCAGTATGAAAATGATCAAACATGCAATCAAGATGTATTAAGGGAAGGAGTCTTCACATCTAGTATCAATCCTAGATAG
>NW_006422119.1:0-1821 GCF_000296735.1 Chrysochloris asiatica | reverse complement strand
AGAATTTCTTTATGCATTTATTGGCCACCTGAATATCTTCATTGGTGAAGTATTTATTCATGTCCTTTGCTATTTTTAAAATTGGATAGTTTGTCCTTTTGTTGTTGAGGTACTGAGAATTTTTGTAAGTCACAGAGATTAGTTCCTTGTTGAATGTCATTGTCAACATTCCCCCCGCCCCCCATTTAGTACTCTACTCTTCTGAACAAGCCTTTTGGTGCACATAAATGTTTAAATTGTAGGAGGTCCCAGTTGTCTAGTTTATCTTCTGTTTGTGAATTTTTAATTATATTTGCTAGGTATTTTTCTTCCATGATCATTTTTGCCTTAGGTTTTATATTTAGGTCTTTGATTCATCTTGAGTCAGTTTTGTATATGGTGTGAAGTACAGATCCTGTTTCATTTGTTTGCAAATGGATAGCCAGTGTTACCGGTGCCATTTGTTCAACGAATTTTGGCCCTTTGTGGAAGATCAGCTGTCCGTTGGAGGATGGATTTACTTTTGGGTTCTCAGTTCTGTTCCATTGATCTGTCTTTCTTCCTTCAGTAGGAGGCTCTTTTGACTATCTTGTCTGTATAGTAGGCTCTGGAATCAGGAAATGTAAGGCCCTCCTACTTTGTTCTTATCTCTCAGTAGTTCTTTGCTTACCTGGATCCTCCTTCCCATAAAAAGCTGTTGATTAGTTTTTCCATTACTTTAAAGAATTTTGATGGAATATCTTTTTCTCCTGTCATGAAAAAAATCCCACTTCAAATGAATTTTAAAAACATCTCAGTGTTTTTAATTTCTAAAAATAATTGATTGTTGCTGAGGATATACACAGCAAAAACACACAGCAATTCAAGTTTCTACATGTATATGTCAGTAATGTTGATAGCATTCTTTTGAGTTGTACAACCGTCTCACTCTTTTTTTCTGAGTCGCTCCTCTCCCACTAACACAGTCTCACTGGGCTCTGAGAGTCTTAGCTATTCTTTTGAGTTGCTGTTGTCAATTTGGTCCCATATAGTTCTTAGAAGCACATAATGCTCAAGGCTGACATTCTCCTCCAGTTAAGTTAAATTCGGTTTTAAGAAGACTTCAGGGGATATTTTTGGCTTAAAGTTTAAAGATGATTTCAGGGCAATAGTTTTGGGGCAAATGCATTTTTAATGGATGCATAATAGTCTACTATGGGTCAGAACTGACTCGACGGCAACAACAACAACAACAATAGTCTACTACATGAATCAACTCAAATGAAACTATTTTAGGGCTTTTCTTTTGCAGAGGTTTTATTATATAAAACAAAGAAACTTTTGGCCTGTAAATCTTTGTTACATAAAGTCTTACTGGAGTAGAGGACTTGATCTTCACTTCAGTAGTGTGTCTTTTCCCCAGATAAACAATTTCTTTTCAGTTGGGTGGGAACAGGGACATGTGAGCTCCCAAACACCCTGCCCACAAGTGTATAGCATCATCCACTGCCCTATTCTACCAGAAAGGAACATTAACACATGTTCCTCTACTTTTCCCTTCACTCTCAACTTTTCTCTGTCATTTTGGTCCCAGAAAGGATCGGATGGGAAAAAAGGAGAAGGGATAAGGGGAAATGAGGTTTACTGTTACATTTTGCAACCATAATTATACAAGGGGGTTTCAAAAAGTTCATGGAAAAATAGAGTAAAAAAAATAATGGTCCTGGAGGAGAACAAACAAGATGGCAGATAAGGTGGATGTGTAGTTAAGAGCTCAACCAATAACAACACCGAATACCTGACCAAGCAGGCTCAGGGGCTGGTCCCAGAACTCTGAACCACATATAAAGGAATATTTAGAAG
>NW_006422118.1:0-1894 GCF_000296735.1 Chrysochloris asiatica | reverse complement strand
CTAGCTCTCTGTATATGGACATTTTGGACTCATCTGCCATGTAGCTAGCTCTCTGTACATGGATATGTTGGACTGATCTGCAAAGTAGGTAGATTTCTGTATATGAACATAAAATAATTGTCTGCCCTGTTGATGGCTCTCAGTATATGGACACGTTGGACACACCTGCCATGTAGCTACTACCCTGAATATGGACATGTTGGATTACTCTGCCATCTAGCTAGTTCTCTGTATATGGACATTTGGACTCATCTGCCATGTAGCTAGCTATCTGTACATGGATTTTTTATACTGATCTTCGAAGTAGGTAGCTCTCTGTATATGAAAATATTGGACTTGTCTGTGATGTAGCTAGGTCTCAGTATATGGAAACGTTGGACTCATCTGCCATGTAGCTAGTACCCTGTAAATTGACAAGTCGGACTACTCTGACATGTAGCTAGCTCACTGTATGGACACGTTGGACACGTCTGCAATGTACCTAGAAATCTGTATATGGAAATGTTACACTACTCTCTCATGTAGCTAGCTCTCTGTATATGGACTTTTTGGACTCGTCTGACATGTCCAAGCTCTCTGTACATAGCTATGATGGACTGACCTGCCAAGTTGGTAGGTCTCTGTATATGAACATATTGGACTTCTCTACCATGTAGCTAGCTCTCAGTATATGGACACCTTGGGCACATCTGCCATGTAGGTAGAACTCTGTATCTGGAAATGTTACTTTACGAAGCCATGTAGTTAACTCTCTGTATATAGACAACTTGGACTCATCTGCCTGTTACCTAGAACAACATATATGGAAATGTTGAACTGTCCTGCCTTGTAGTTAGCTTTCTGTATATGGACACTTTGGACTCGTCTGACATATAGCTAGCTCTCTGTACATGGATATGTTGGAATGATCTGACAAGTATGTAGCTCTCTGTATATGAACATATTGGACTTGTCTGCCATATAGCTAGCTCTCAGTGTATGGACATGTTGGACACATCTACCATGTAGCTAGAACTCTGTATATGGAAATGTTATACTACCCTTCCAGATAGTTAGATCTCTATATATAGACAGGTTGGACTCATCTTCCTTGTACCTAGAAATCTGTATATGGAAATGTTGCACTACCCTGCTATGTAGCTAGCTCTCTGTAAAGGGACGTTTTGGACTCGTCTGCCATGTAGCTAGCTCTCTGTACATGGATATGTTGATCTCATCTGCGAAGTAGGTAGCTCTCTGTATATGAACATATTGTACTTTTCTGCCATGTAGCTAGCTCTCAGTATAAGGACATTTTGGACTCATCTGCCCTGTAGCTAGTACCCTGTATATTGACAAGCCTGACTGCTCTGCCATGTAGCTAGCTCTCAGTGAATGGACAAGTTGGACACATCTACCATGTACCTAAAACTCTGTATATGGAAATGTTGCACCACTCTGCCATGTAGCTAGCTCTCTGTATATAGACAAGTTGGAATCATCTGCCTTGTCGCTAGAACTCAGTATATGGAAATGTTGCACTACCCTGCCGTGTAGATAGCTCTCTGTCTATGGACATTTTGGACTCGTCTGACATGGCCTAGAACTCTTTAAATGGATATGTTGGTATGATCTGCTTAGTAGGTAGCTCTCCGCTGATGAACATAATGGACTTTTCTGCATGTAGCTAGCTCTCAGAACATGGACACGTTGGACATATCTGCAATGTAGCTAGTACTCTGTATATGGAAATGTTGCACTACGAAGCCATGTTGCTAGCTATCTGTATATAGACAATTTGGACTCATCTGCCTTCTACCTAGAACTCGGTATATGGAAATGTTGCACTACTTTGTCATGTAGCTAGCTCTCTGTATATAGGCAAGTTGGACTCATTTGCCTTGTAGCTAGAACT
>NW_006422117.1:0-1895 GCF_000296735.1 Chrysochloris asiatica | reverse complement strand
ATTGCATGTTTGATCAATTTCAGATTGAAGAAGTTGGTAGTATTCTTCTATTTCATCCTCATTGGCTTTAGTGGTTGGTGCATAAATTTGAATAGTTGTATTAACTGGGCTTCCCTGTAGGCGCATGGATATTACCCTATCACTTACAGCATTGTACCTCATGGCTGATCTGTATATGTTCTATTTGACGATGAATGCAACACCATTCCTTTTCAGTTTGTCATTCCTGGTAAACCATGTGGTTGCCAGATTCAAAATGGCTAGTACCAGTCCATTTTAACAAAGCTTTGATGAGTAGCTTTGTTAATTTTCTTTGTGGTTACCTGGAATTTTCTTGAGTCTTCCTCAATTTAAAATAGTCTATTATATCTTAATATTGGGGAGTGTGGTAGTAGCTTCATAGGATTAGTACTGTACTGTGAACCACAATGTTGTCAGTTTGAGCCCACTATCTGCTCCATTGGAGAAAAATGAGGCTTTTGCTTCCACAAATGTTTGCAAGCCTTGGGACCCCTATACAAGATCCCTATGAGTCAGAATTGACTCAGTGGCACTTAAAAATTTACAACAAGATTTTGATATTAGAATTAGAAGATATCAGAAGACACCATTTATTTCCTCTTTTTATTCTTTGTCATTTAAGTGATACTTTAAGTTCCTTGTTTTCAGTATTTTAACTTTGTTTCATTTTTGATAGTTTTTTGTCTTGGTTGATATCTGCGCCTTAATCTCAGGCTGTTGTGTAGTTTTAGTGTTTCTCTGTTCAAAGGACCCCTTTTAATAATTGATGTATGGTTGGTTCAGTTTTAACAAATTTCCTTTGTTTACCTGGAAATGTCTTAGTTTTGCCACCATATGTGAGTGACATATTTGCCTATAATTCTTTGTTTGGTAACTGCTTTATTCTTTCAGGTTTTTATGTTATTCCATTGTCTTTTTGTCAACATGGTTTCTGCTGAGTATCCAGAGCTTAATCTTTCAGATTTCCCAAGTAGATGACAGTTCCTTTTCCCAAGTTGCTCTCAGGATTATTTCTTTGTCCTTGGTTTGGAAAATGATATTAAGATATGTCTTGGTATTTCCTTTTAGTGTCTATCTTGTCTGGAGTTTCTTGAGCTTCTTAGATGATTATCTTCTTATCTTTCATGACATTAGGAAAGTTTTCTGACAGCAGATATTTACTCTGTGTCATTTTTTTGTCTCCTCATGTTCTGGGTTATTCCTCTTTATAGTATTCCCCATGATTCTTGTTGTTGTTGTTATTGTTAAGTGCTGTGGAGTTGGTTCTGACTCATTATGACCCTGTATTGGGTTTTCAAGGAGCGGCTGGTAGGTTTGAATCATTGGCTTTGTGGTTAGCATTCCAGTGCTTATCCTTCAGTGCTATACGTAACTCTTAGGATCCTTAATTTTTCCTTATTCTTTTTTTGTCTCTCTTGAAGTGTTTTATTAAACTTTTTGTTATAAATTGAGTGAAATTTTGCAGAGTATATCATCCATTTTACATTCAACAAATCATATACTTTGTTTCATCTCAGAGATTGTAATCCCCTCCTGTTAACAACAGCTGTTCCACTTCCTCCCTGTGGTTCTTGTTTCCATTCTACCCTCCTTCTCAACCTTTCTGAACTTTGTCCTTAGGTAAATGTTATCTTTTTGATCTTGAATGGTTGACTCTTCCATGGTGAGCTTACCTTGCTAGTATTGTTGTCACCCTATGTACTTATGTACTGGTTGGCTGAAAATTAGACCATGAGGATGAGTTGATTTCCAGACTTGAAAGGTGGTCGAGGGCCATAATCTTGGGGTCCTCTAATTTCTTTCTGACTTGTAAATCTGGTCTGTCTCTATCTATCTATCTATCTATCTATCTATCTATCTATCTATCTATCTAT
>NW_006422116.1:0-1859 GCF_000296735.1 Chrysochloris asiatica | reverse complement strand
TAATCATATGCAATCTCTTGCAATGATTGGGCATCAACCAATTCTTTTTGGTACAGTGACTCTGTGCATTCCTTCCATCATCTTCTTTTTTATTTTTTAAACTTTTTATTCTGAATGAAGTGAAGGTTTATAGAGTAGATCATCAGTTTTACAATCAGCAGATTGCATATTTCCTTTCATTTCAATAATTGTAATCTCTTCCATGTACCAGCAGTTATCCCACTTCCTCCTTTTGATTCTCATTTCCATTCAACCTTCTTTTCCAACCATTCTGAATTTTGTCCTTATGTAAATTCTGCCCCTTTTTTTCTTTTCTTTTAAAACTTTATTGTGAATTGAGTGAAGGTTTATGGAGCAGATCAGCAGTTTTATATTCAGAAAATCATGTAATTTGCTTCATTACAATGATTGCAAATCTGATTGCTAATCAGTAAATGATCTGAATGTTGAAACTAGCCAATATTACTTTTTTTTGCTGTTGACCATAGGTGTGAGAACCTTTGTAAGAGATTAACATTTTCAGAGATATTATTGTCTTCTCTGAATTGTGTATTTGTGGACAGGTAAGGGGCTGATTAATTATGAGCGCAAAGGGAATGAATGACATGTTTAAATCTCTGTGTTTTTGGCAACTGAGTCCCAGGAAGTGCTGAAGGAAGCACAACTAATAGTTACTGGAGGAGAGATACATATTTAAGCAGAATTCCTCTCATTTACCAGTCTTTTCACTGAAGGGGTTCCTGATGAAACTTGTCTGGATTTTGTCTGTTTTCTTGAATGCATCAGGAGTTTAGATAGTGAGACTCTGGTGGTCAGATTCTCACTATCTAAATGTCCCACTATTGGGATGTGACAACCAGATCTCTCCTATGACTTACCACACTGTTATTGAAATGGACTTTGGAAGAAAACTTGTGTAAAGAATTAAATCCTGGGAATTTCTGCTTCTCCAATGTTATTAAAATTTGGTCACTGTTTTCCTAGCTAGATAAATGTTAGAGGAAATGAAATATACACAGAAATCAATTGTTTCACTCTGATGTTTGATTTATAGTACCAAAGGTATACTGTGCTTTTTACAAAGTTTTATTTTACAAAGTTAGTATATACACACAAGCACATACATTTTATTTCTTTCTTTCTCTTTTAAAGTTTTTATAGTGAATTATGTGATAGTTTACATGGGAAAACACCAGCTTTACATTCCTCCTATTGTATTTCATTTCATTGCAATGATTATAATCCCTTCCATGTATCATGAAGCAACCATAAGTTACACCCCACAATTCTGGCCCCATGGCCAGCAGCACATAGTCCCTCTCCCTTCCTAAGTCCAGCACCCCAGTTGCTCCATCTCTCCATGTCATCCTCTCTGCCTCCATTTCTGGTCCTACTGCTTTTCTGGGTAGGAGGGTCCCACACTCTGCTCTTCTCTCTTGATGGTCCCAGGGACCTCTGCTCCTGGACTGTAAAATCAACCATTCACCTCCTTTTGTTACAAAACATCTACCTTTACATTTCTGATCCTTATAGTCAGTCCTGATAGCAATTATTTACTAATGTACACAGGAGTTTTATCCCCATCTCCTTTCACCAGCCAACAGATTGGAAACCACTCAGTGGAGATTCTACCTTCCCCTGCCCTGTCTGGAACTAGGCTCCCCCCCCTTTTTTTTTTCCCTCACTCAGGCATATATAATAAATTACATCTCCAAAGGGCACATTCTGAAAATCTGCTCCTGGCCACCAGTTCTTAGTCCTTCTCTTCTTAGTTGATGAATCTAGAGTCCTCCATGCCCCCATCTCTGCCTCTATCTCTGGTGCTGCTGCTTCTCTGGATAAGATCCCACATTCTATTC
>NW_006422115.1:0-1896 GCF_000296735.1 Chrysochloris asiatica | reverse complement strand
AAGACAAGGAAAGAATCCTGAAAGCAGATCAGGTAAAATAAAAGTTGCCTAAAAAGGAGAACCAATAAGATGAAGCTCTGATTTCTCAACAGAAACCATGCAGACAAGAAGGCAATGGAATGACATATACAAACTCTGAAAGAAAAAAAAATTGCCAACCAAAAATCATATACCCAGCAAAGCTGTCTCGCAAATACAATATGAAATTAGGACATTTCCTAATACACAGAAATTAAAGCAACTTGTATTGACCAGACCAATTTTACAAAAAATGCTGAAGGGTGTTCTTTGGACTGAGAATCAACAACATCAGACAACAACCTGAGATTACCATACATGGCAACACCACTCAGAACTCAATTCAGATATGGAAGAAAAACAAATATACAAGGTTGAAAATAAGGAACTAGAGATTATCAATTTATAATGAAAATCAACTACAAAGCAAAAAGAGGGAATAGTGTAAATTGAGAATTTCCAAATGACAAGGAAGTCAAATAAATTTAAAGATAAAATAGACTTTTAAACAGGGAAATGATTAGAAAATTATAGGGTAACCTCAAAGAAAATTAATATGTCAGTAAAGCAAAATGAAAAAGAAGGAAATCAGAAAGATTTCATAAACATTAACACAACATAAATGAAAATTAAAAGAAAACCCTCAAACAAAATTAACTCAGTGCATAAAAACAAAGAAACAGAAGCACCACACACACACAAAAGAAAAAAACAACCACACAGCAAAATGACAGCAATCAATTCATACTTATTGATAATTACACTGAATGTAAATGGATTAAATGCACCAGTCAGGAGAATGGATAAGAGAACAGGATCCTTCAATATGCTGTCTACAAGAGATATATAAAAAAGATGGAAACAGCCTAAATGTCCATCAACAGAAGAATGGTTAACTTTTGTTATATACACACACACACATACACACACACAATGGAATACTATGCAACACTGAAGAATAATGATGAATTTGCAAAACACCTCACAATATGAATGAGCCTGGAAGACATTGTGCTAAGTGAAATTAGTTAATCACAAAAGGACAAATATTGTAGGAGACCAATGTTGTAAAAAATTAAGAAAAGATTTTCTTGATAAAAGAAACTATCTATGATGGTCATAGGAGGAGGGAAAAATTATTCACAGCCCAGAAAGTAGATACATTGATGGGGCAGGCAATATACAACAGGAGGGAAGTTAGCAGAGGAAAGATGAAGGTAGCAGGAAACACAGGAAGGAATACAATAGTTAAATGAATAGAGGAAAATCATGTTAACTGTTGGTACATGGAAAGAATTGTAATCATTGTAAAAAAGCAAAGTGCATGATTTCTTGAATATAAAACTAGTGATCTGCTCTATAAACTTTGAATCAATTCACAATGAAAAACACATTTTTTAAAATAATAATAAAATAAAATCAGGAAAGCTGTGTGTCAGGGTTATATCCTTAAAAAACAAAATTCAATTAATCCGCAGTAGGCAGGAAAAAAAAGAGAGGAAAAGAAACAAAAAATAGAGAGGACAAAAAAAAAGCAAATAAGTATATTGCTGTTGTTGTTAAGTGCCATCAAGTCAGTTCCTACCCATAGTGACCCTGTATAAAGTTTCCGAGGAGTGATTGGTGAGCTTGAACTGCCTACCCTGCTGTTCAAACCAACCTTGTAGTCCAGAACATTAACCCACAGTGTCACACCAGGACTCCATAATATGGAAGCCTTAAATAATGCAATCAACCATGCTGACCTAACTGATATTTAATAAAGCCTTCACCCTAAAAAAGTAGAATACACATTCTTCTGTTCAAGTGTGTATGGAACATTTACCAAAATGGCCTATGTTCAGTGCCTTAAAACAAGTCTCAAAAAAATATTTTTTT